>NW_004524911.1:791973-857749 GCF_000260255.1 Octodon degus
CATGTGGTGCTGGGGATTGAACTGTGGTCCCTGACGCTTTGCTAAGCTTGTTCTAAGTAGGTGCTTTAGACCACTGAGCCATCTCTCCAGCCCCGAGACTTGTTGCTGAATGGACAGAGTACAGTACAATGAATAAATAATGTGCGTATTAGATAATTAATAGACATACTTGCACCTAACATGAATCTTCATAATTCAATATATCATGCAGGGCTTTTTTGGTGGAACCGGGGTTTGAACTCAGGCCCTTGCGCTTGCCAAGCAAGCACTTATTCTACTGTGCTATCTCCCCAGCCCCCATCATGTTTTCTAATGGACACAGTGCACTGGTTTCTAAATGTGTACTGCTTCTAATGTCATATCAATTACTGCTATACTCTCTCAACTAAACGTTTGTTTTTTTTTAAAAAAGGTAATATATGAAAAGAGACAAGAAAAAAATGTCACAGAGGGCCGGGGATATGGCTCAGTGGAATAAGCGCTTCCCTGGCAAGTGCAAGGTCCTGAGTTCAATCCCTGGTTCCGCCAAAAAAAAAAAAAAAAAAAAAAAAAAAGTCACAGGACTGTCCTGCTACACTGTATATGGTTAGACACGACTATATTTGAATAGATGTAGATTTTAATACATGAATAAATGTAGATTATTGTATATAAAAAAATAAGACATCACCTACAAAGAAGCTCTATTTCAAAGATGAATATAAGAGTCAACCTTATTTTGGGGGAAATACGGTTGACAAGTAGAAGCCAGATTATGGAAGTCTCACAATGATGGCAAATCGTTAAGAGCTTTCAATAACAAACAGATGAGTGCGGCATATGTGCTATAGGTTTGCTATCTCTGGCTTAAAATGGTTAGCCTTTTCCCCAAGGGAGACCACTGAATGAGTTAAAAGAACAAGTAAAACATGAATATATTTACATGTTAGAAATTCCTTTTGAAGATCTCTATATACTACCATGGAGTGGTCTTCAGGACGGGCTTTTATGTGAAATACAAAACATATACAAGAGTACACTAGCCTTAATCTAAGAAGGAGAAAGAACATGAATATACTTGAATGAAGATACAGTAGTATTTTAAAGACAAAACACAGGATAATCCAAGATACATTAAAAGGGTGACCTATCAAGAAAGAGAGGTGAAAGGGGACAACAGAAGCTAGAGTTCTCATCATGTACCACATTTTCAATTTTTGATTCTAGGACCACAGGAAGATGTCACATAATTATGAAACAAATTAAATAAAAATGCAAGCACCACTGGGCAAAATACTGTTAGGGAACAAAGCACAAGATAGTAAAGTACTAATAAAAATGTCTACTTAAATGAAGAAGATGAAAGTATACATTTAGCATTCAGGGACTTGGCAACTGACACTTTATAATTGTGGGATGAATTATCCCTAATTATGAACACAACTCAACATAATGCACCTTCTGAAGAGATATAACATTAAGAATAGGGATACTGAGAGCCACATGGAACTACTGACCACCTCAAAGGTGGCTAGTGTGACTGAACTATAAAATCTCTGGAACTTCAACTCATTTAAATTGAAAACCAGATACCCAATTCAGTTATTAGAAAAATTTTAAGTACATGGGGAGCAACTTGGATATATGGGTCTTTTTCAACTGTAAATTTTAGGAAATCTAAATACAGATCAAGAATTGCCAAGGAATTTTTTAGCATCTGACTGAGATGTGCTGTAAGTATAAAATACATACTGGATTTAAGACTATAAAAAAAAGTTTTTTAGGTTTCTTTTTGTATTTAGTACAGGGTCTATAGGGTCTCACTACATAGATCAGACTCACAGTGATTCTCCTGTTTTCAGCCTCCCAAGCGCTGGGATTACAGGCACGCGCCACCATGCCCAGTCTCAATCACTGTCTCAGTGTGCCCCAGGGGCCGGGCCGGCATAGCATGCCAGGGATTGAACCCCTGACCTCTGCATCTGCCTAAGCAGGTGCTTTAATCCACTGAGCTACCTGGAAAAAATATCTTTAAGTATCAATAATTTTTAAAGCCAACTGTGGTGGTGTGTGCCTTTAAAGTTTCCACTACTAGGGAGACTGAGGTAGGACGATCATAGGTGTCTGCAAGTTCAAGGCCAGTTTGGAAAACAGAGCTAAATCCTGTCTCAAAAAGCAAACACACAAAAAATTCAGACTGGTTGTGGTGGTACACACCTGTAATCCCAGTATTCTGGAGGCTGAGACAGGAGAATCTCTGTGAAAGAGTTCAAGGCCACCCTGGGATACATAGTGAGATCAAAGCCAGCCTGAACTATACAACAAGACTCTATGCCAAAAAAAATCATATTGTACACACACTAAAACAATACCTTATGGCCATAGCTGGCTAATGTATTAATTGTAGCTTTTTACTTTTTATAATGTGGCTATGAGAAAGTCTAAAATTACACATGGGGGTCACATTTTATCTCTTCTGAACAGCACTAATTTATAGTATTGAATGCACTCCTACTGGGCAGGATGGGACAAGACACACACTAACCATTTAAAGAACTATAAGGAATAACAGGACAATCTTTTTTGTTTCATTTGGGGAAGATAGTTTTAACATTATAGGGTATAATCAGAGTACAGAACTTTGAAAATCCTTCAGGAAAAGTGAGTCAATTCTTTCAACATAGAAAAAAGACTGCAGGACTGGGGAGAAAGCTCAGTAGTCAACACGCCTGCCTGGTAAGTGCAAGGATCCACGTTCGATCCCAGCACCACATATCATGCCGGCCCTGGGTGCCAGGCCAGCCACCGAAACTGGGCATGGTGGTGCATACCTGTAATCCCAGCACTGGGGAAGCTGAAACAGGGGGATCACTACGAGTCCAAGCTATGTAGTGAGACCCTGTAGCAAGTAAATGAATGAATGAATGATTAAAAAATACTGCAAGGAAAATAAAAACAGAGGCTCTACAGGTTAAACGATACATGAGACATCAAGTAATGCATTATGTATCCACTGATCAATCACCCTTCTTTTCCCCAGTACAGCGGATGGAATGCAGGGTCTTGCATACACTAGCCAAATATTCTACCACTGAGCTACATCCCCTGACCTTGCAATGAATCATTTGACTCCAATTTAAGCAAATAAACTATAAGAATGTGTATATCTATATACAGAAAAATCAGGTACATGTAACACCAACTGCATTAATGATTCTTTTATTTGCAATGCCAGAGAACAAATCAAGACCTTGATCATGCTAGGTAAACACTACCACTGAGCTACTACACTACTAGCCCAGGGGGCTTGTGGGTTAGCTCAGTTGTTTAAGCGCCTGCTGGGGCAAATCCAGTCAGGCGCAGGGGACTGCGGTTCTATCTCCAGCTCTCCATGCCTTACCCGACCCACCCTTAAGGCAGCCTGAGCCAGCCAAAAAAAATTCTTCTCATTACCAGCCCAAAAATTATTTTAGAGCCATGATAATGACTCTAATTTTCATTACTTTTAGAAACACAATCTGCAATATTAACAAATGAAATATGTCCAAGTCTATGACAGAGTGTGTAGAAAGTGCATATGAAACAAGTCTGGCAATGAACCAACGGTTGTTCAAGCTGTTAATACATATAAGGAGTATTTTATTATTTTACATTTGCATGTGATATTTTCCATAATAAAAATCTAAAATCAACAAAAATCAAGTTGAGGTGGCTCCCACTGGTCAAAAACAGAAAAATATGACCAGCAAGAAGAAAAATGAAGCTAGGTATGGTGATGCATGCCTGTAATCTCAGCGACTTGGGAAGCTGAGGCAGGAGATTATAAATTTGAGGTCATGCGGAAATGGTCAGACCTTTTATTGTGTTTTTGGCTTTGAAAGTAGCAAGTGACCAGAATCTGCCATGGCAACAGGCTTTAAAAAAGACACTGTCTCAACTGTGGTGTTAGCACCAGCCAGCTCTCTGTACATTTGCTAGCTTGTAGTTTTCTAAGACTGAGTAAACTTCTTATTTTTAGAAAGTGGAGGTCTGGTTTGTAACTTTCCTTGTACTTAATTGGGTAAAAGTCTTTTTCCACAAACCACCATCTATTTTGTGAACTTTGTTAGTCATCTTTTATTTGGTAAATTATGAACTGGTGTAAATTTGTACAGTTCATGTATACTGATTGTGGCAAAGTTGTACAGATTTCTATATTTTGGATGAGAAATTTTTCTTCTCTCTATAATAAATTGTTTCTTATCTTGGCATTTAAAAAAAATAAATAAATAAATTTGAGGTCAGCCAGGGGAAATTAGTGAGACTCAAAATTTAAAAACAGATGAGGATGTAGTTCAGCACTTCCTGGGTTGAATCCTCACTACCATAAAAAACAAAGAGGGAGAAAAAAATGGCAGAATAGCAATCAGCAAAATACAGCCTCTCTGAGAACCAGGATCAAGATACCTGGAAAAGAACAACTTAGTGAAGAGGAAAAAATTCCTAGAAATTTGGAGGGAGCTGACAGATCAACTAGAAACTACAAAGAAACTAGAAAAAATAATGCACAATGCAGATTAAAGAATGAAGCAGTTTGCCAGGCATGGTGGTACATGCCTTTAATCCCAGAATTTGAGGCTGAGGCAGTAGGATCACTGTGAGTTCAAGGCCAGCCTGAGCTGCATAATGAATTCAAGGCCAGCTTGATTTATAGACAGAGTCAGAGTCTCCCAGTCTCAAAAAACTTAGGTGTCAGGCCGGCCCTGCCCCTGGGGCAGGCTGAGGAATTGACACAGGACGTAGTGGCGCACACCTGTAATGCCAGTACTTGCAAGGCTGAAAACAGGAGAATCACTAAGAGTCCGATCTATGTAGTGAGACCCTGTACATCCTGTCCTAAATACAGAAAAAAAATACCTGAATGACGCAGTCTAGAAAGCTCACCTTGACTCCTCAGGAGGGGACCTTTCTCTGCAGACACAAAGTAAAGTGGGAAAAGGTTGGCAGCTCTCTCACACTTGCTTGCTCTCTTTGGTGACATCATGCTTGCCCAGTAAGTGCTGTACCAATGATCTACGTCCCCAGCCCTCTCATTCTCCTTAATCTAATTGTTAATTTCCTTACACTTAACAATGCATTCTCTCATTCTTCTCTCCTATCTTCCACTGCTTAATTTAAAAAATTTTCTTGTTTTCATTCTCCCATTTCCTAAGCCTTCTATTTTACTAGTATAACCATTAAACTTTATTAATCTTTAGATACTTAAATCTCTATTATTACTGTTGAATTCTTTTCTATTGTTAGTGGACATATATTGGTTGTATTTAGTAGGTATTTACAGTATGCCAATATTTGCTTTGTTAGTGTTTATGATATAGCTATAGATCATATTTCTATGGTTAAGGGTGATATATTATTGGTTCTTATGTTACAGTAATATCCAGTTTGTTTCTGACACTTTTACTGCAGTTAATCTTGTTGCTACTGCCAGGGCAACACAGTTGTTGCTATTAACTGGTTTTCTGTATATCTGGATGGATTGGTTTTGTGATACTAACAATACTGTGGTCTATTAACAGAGAACTAGATGGTGGGCCAATTATATTGTATTTTCCTCCCATAATTTAACAGGGCCAGTTGGATCTTGGGACAGAGGGAAATCACCTATAGTTAAGCATACTGCTCTGCAGTTTAGGCTAGCCTTGAACTTGTGGTGTTCTTCCTTCACCAGCCTCCCAAATACAGGGATTATAGGTGTGTGCTGCTACGGAGTAGATCATTCAAAAGCAGATGCTAACTAAAAAGATCTCCCTTCATGTTACTGAAGTCTTTTCACTGTAATTCACCTACAAAGATCAGCATACGGAAAAAAAGCAAGTGAGTTAATGAGAGTGAACAGAACAATAAGGTGTTTGGCAAACTCAAAGATACAACTAAATGGATAATGGAAATACAACAAACAAAATGATCAGCAAGTTTACAGAAAATACTAATAAAAAGCTAGCTGAGCTAAACAAAACAATACAAAACATGAATGACAAGTTTACTGAAGACAAGTTTGTTTTTTTGGGTTTTTTTTTGTGGAACCGGGGATTGAACTCAGGCCCTTGCGCTTGCAAGGCAAGCACTTACTCTACTGAGCCATCTCCCCAGCTCCCTGAAGACAAGTTTTATAGTCCATGAAAAGGTATCAAATAGAAATCTAGGAAATTAAAAATCCCACTGAAAGTATAGGCACAAGTGACCAATGTGAGAACAGTGTCATAACAAGAAGACAATGATGGGTCAGGCATATACATCAGTGGCACAGCACCTGCCTGGCAAGTGCAAGGTCTTGAATTCAATTCCTGGTACCAAAAAAAAAAAAAAGTACTGATGTCAGCGACCAATTATCCACATACCTTAAAAACAAGAGAAAATGATAAAGTGATCTAACAGCTGCTAAATGACACAAATCTAAGATTAAACAGAATTAGTAAAAAATCAGAGGATAACACTCATAGCATTTAACAACAAAAGTTTACAGAAATTACAGTAGAAAAATTTCCCAAGAATGGAGAAAGAAGCATGCAGACATATAGAACCCCAAATAGCCATGATTAAAGAAGAATTTCTCCATAGCACACCAGTCAAGATTGCACGATAAAGGGACAGAACCCTACAAGCTGTTAAAGAAAAACAACAAATCACTTACAAAGGTAAATACATTGTTATTACAGCAGACTTCTAAATACAAGACTTGAAAGGCCAAAAAGTAGTAAGTTTCATGCCCCAAAAGAAAACTGTACAATCCAGTTGAACATACCCTACAAAATGCTCTTTCAAAATTGGAGAAATAAGGTCTTTTCTCTTTTCACAAAGAGAACCTTATGAAATTCATGACCACCAAACCAGCACTTCAAAAGCTTCCACAGGATACCCTAGAAAGAGACAATGACAACAACGATGCAAAAAAAAAAATCTGACAGAATACAGCAGGAAGGGTAAACAATAGCGGGAGAAAAAGGGAATCAGTAGCATGAAAGTAAAGCAATCACCAGAATAAGTAAATTATTTTTCTGCAATAAGTTATAACCTGAGTGGTCTCAATTTAGCAATCAAGACATAAATTAGTAAACTGCAACAAGAAACAAAACCCAAAGGATGCTGTATATAAGAAACACATCTAACCCCAAAAGAAATGCATACAGTAAAAAACTCAAAGGATGGGCAAGAATATTCTATACAATGAGAACCAGAAAATAAGCAGAAGTAGTTATTCTATTTCCAGACAAAATAGACTTCCAGCCAAAACTGATCAGAAGAGGCAAAGAAAGCCCTCCACGCTCATTAAAGACACACTTCAACAGGAAGAGATTATAAACATACGCACAGAGCACTGGTACACCCAGCTTCATAAATCAAACACTACTAGACTTAAAAGATAAACATCAGCACGATTATAGTGATGGACCCCAAAACCACACTGTCACAAATAGACATGTCAACCAGACAAAAATCAACTAAGAAATGTCAGAGGTGGACCAAACCTTCAAACAAACGGACTTAATATATATCGACAGTATTCCACCCAACAACAGAATACACATTCTTCTCAGCAGCACATGGGCCTTTCTCCAAAACAGACCACATACTAGCCTGGAGAGCAGGCAAATAGTCATGTAAATTCAAAAGAACTGAGATTATCCCGTGCGTATTATCAGACCTAGTGCAACGAAATGAGAATCAATGGCAAAAGAAACCACAGGAATTAGTCAAGCACAGGGAAATTATAAAGACTATACACTTGAATAATCATGGGTCACAGCAATCAGGCAGTTCCTAGAATCCAGTAACTGGCAATGCAACTGAAACAGTAATTCAAAAAAACCTACCGACTAATAAAAGCCTGATGGATTCACTGCTGAATTCCACAAGAATTTCAGGGAAGATTTAACACCAATCGATACCCCTCCAACTCTTTAATGAAACTGAGAGAGGAGGAGTACTCCCAGAGTCATTCCTGGATGCTTGCGTTACCCTCATGCCAAAACCAGACAAAGATCCCACCAAAAAAGAACTACAGGCCAATCTAGTTCATGAATATCCATGTAAAAATCCTCAACAAGGTACAGTAATACATTGGCTCACCAACATTTCTGTCTGTGAACAACTCGTCAGAATTTTGCCTTCATTTGCAAACTCCACATGGGGTGATGAACATGACCACAGGCAGCTTCCCTGCATGAACACAAATGTGGCCATCTTCAACAGAATTGGGAAAGAATTGAGTTCATGAACAAAGGTACCCCTACACTGGCACACAGATGCATTAAATCATCCAAGAGATCCGACACCATCACCAAGTACCTCAAGTACCTTGAGGTGGTTCAGCATATCCAAATCAATAAATTCAATAAATGTGATCAGACACAGGATAAGAATCAGATAATCATGTCAATAGATGCAGGAAAATCCTCTGACAAAACCCAACATCCACTCATGATATTCATGATAAAAACCCTGAAGAATGCAGGTGTAGAGCAGTGATGGTGGATCTTTCAAGCTTTTAATGATACAAATAGCCCGCTGTGAAACGTGTGTCATAGGTTTGCCACCACTGGTGTAGAAGGACCTTATCTCAATCTGATAGAAGCCATTTATGACAAACCAACAGCCCACATTCCCCACATTAAATGGGAAAAACCTGAACATTTGTTCTTGTTCCTCTAAAATCAGGAACAAGACAAGGATGTCCAGTATCACCACTCCTGACCAATACAGTACAGAAAACATTAGCCTGAGCAACCAGGAAAGACAAAGAAAAAAAGGGATACATATAGGAAAAAAAGAAGTCAAACTGCCATTATTTGCAGATGACATGTTCCTCTGTAGAAGACATAAAAATTTCTATGAGAGGACCCTACAATTAGTAACCAAATTCAGTAGTGCACCAGGTTACAACATTAGCAAGCCAAAATCAGCAGCATTCCTGTACAACCATAATGACCCCATTGAGAAAGAAATTAGGAAAACAATACCAGTGATAGCATCAAAAAAAAAAAAAGTGATACCTGCTTAGGCAGACGCAGGGACAGGGGTTTGATCCCCAGCTCCACATGACAGGTTGGCCCCGGCCCCAACCCTGGGGTGTGCTGAGACCGCGAATGAAACTGGCATGGTGGCACATGCCTGTAATCCCAGCACTTGGGAGGCTGAAAACAGGAGAATCACTACGAGTCTGATCTGTGTAGTGAGACCCTGTAGACCCTGTAGTAAATACAAAAAAAGTGAAATACTTAGGAATTAACCTGGGCAAGTGAGATAGCTCAGCAGCATAAGTGCCTGCCTGGCAAGCAAAAGGTCCTGAGTTTGATTTCCAGGAAGCCCCCGCCCCACAAAAAGGGATTAACCTCACCAAGTAAGTCAAAGATTCCTACAAAGAGAACTACAGTACTTTAAAAAAAGGAGGTCAAATAGAACATCAGAAAATGGGACAATGTCCCTTGTTCCTCAAAATGCCAACAGCATTCCTCACAGACCTAGAGGACATAATCCTAAAATTCATATGGAATCAGAAGAGACCCAGAATCACGGAATCCATCCTGGGCAACAGGAGCAAATCAGGAGGCATCATAATCTTGGGCTCCAAGTCCTATTGCTGCACAAAACTACCATGATAAAGACAGTATGAGACTGGCACAAAAGCAGACATGTGTGTCAGTGGAACAGAACAGAAGATGCAGAAGCAATCGCAGGCACATTCAGACCTAAGACCTTTGACAAAGGGGCCAAAACCATATACTGGAGGAAAGATAGCTTGTTTAACAAATGGTGCTGGAAAAACTGGCTATCTTACATGCAGAAAATTGAAGCCAACTTGTATTTCTCACTGTGTACTAAACAAACATCAAAATGGATCGAAGAGCTGAATATTAAAACAGAAAAAAACTGATGGATGAAAAAAAATAGGTAGAACTCTTAAAAACATAGACATAGGAAAGGAGTTTCTGAACAGAACCTCAGAGGCACCCAAAAAAATTACCGAGAATCAAATAATGGGATCATATTCCATTTGTTAAAGGAACAATTAACAGAGTAAAGAGTTCATCTACAGAATGGGAAAATATTCTTGTCAGCTCTTGGTCAGGCAGAGGTCTACTATGAAGAATATATAAAGAATTCCAAGAAATATAGCCTAAAAATATGCAATCAAAAAATTTGGCAACTGAAATAAATGAAAACACTCTTCTCAGAAGAACAATGACCAATAAATACATGAGCAAATATTGAACATCTCTGGCCTTCAGAGAAATGCAAACAAAACAATGCTGAGATTCTATCTTACTCCAGAAAGGATGAGTATCATCAAGAAATGAACTAATAAATGCTTATGTGGCTGCAGGAGAAAAAGAACCTTTCTAGTCTGTTGGTGGGAATGTAAACTAGTACAACAATTACGGAAATCAGTATGGGTATTTGTCAGAAAATTAAAGACATCATATTACAGTGATAGATGCATATTCATGTTTATAGCAGTACAACTCATGCTAGTTGAATCTTGCAAATAGCATCTATTAACAGATGAATGGATAAGAAAATGTGGTACGTATATATGAAGAAGTACTACTCTGCCACATAAGGATAAACCTGAGTCATCTGTAGGCAAATGGATGCACTTTGATATGGTAACATCCAACAAAGGGCCAGGGATATAGCTCAGTGACACAGTGCTCATCTGGCAAGTACAAGGTCCTGAGATTGATGATACAAAAAAGCCCTCCAAAAACCCCACAAAAAATCCAATGAAATAATTCAGGCATGCTTGGTTTTTTATTTATTCATGTTTTTAATTTTATGTATCTGGTGCAGGGTCTCACTATGCAGCTTAGACTCGTAGTGATCCTTCTGTCTGAGCCTCCCCCACACTGGGATTACAGGTGTGTGCCACCATGCCCAGTCTTGGCTAGCTCTGGAAACCTGGAGCAGGGCTGACATGGCATGTGGTACTAGGGATCGAACCCAGGTTCTTGTGCTTGCCTAGGCAGGCACTTAAGACTGCTGAGCTATCTCCGCAGCCCAGGCATACTAGTTTAAACAGCAGACTTTCTTTTATGTGAGAAATTTAAAATATTAGCAAAGAGCTAAATAAAAGGTAACAAGAAGTAAGGAGACATCTTGTTTGAAATTCTGTGTCAGTTTTTATTGTTTTTTCTGTTTAAAAAATGGTGTTTCCCTGTTTTAAGCTCATTCTTTAAGTGAATAAAAATTTAAAACATATTAAATACATATACATCAAATACTAAAAAAAAAGAAGGTGATAGATCTTGTTAAAAGGGGACACAGAAAAAGAGACAGAGAGAGAGTGAGCGAGAGAGAGATGGGAGAAGGTAGGGATGGGAAGTTGATAAGAAAACAATTTATTTTATACACATGTACCAACCCCCCACAAGGAATGTAACCATTCTATACTGTAAGTATATACAGATAAAAAAGAAAAATTACTCCAAAAAACTAAAACAAACCTCACATACTTACATTTACAGTAGGGGGTGTTGGTACACAATTGTAATCCCAGCACTTGGAAGGCTGAGGTAGGAGATTCCTAAGAAGTTCTAGTAGAGCCCATGCTATATAGTGAGATTGTCTCAAAAAAACAAACCTTGGGCCAGGGAGATTGCTCAGTAGAATAAACGCCTGCCTGGTAAATGTAAGTCTTGAGTTCAATCCCTGGTACCAAAACCAAACCAAAAGCCAATAATATAACTAAACTTATAACGAATATAAATTATAATCTCATTGGTCACCTTTGAAGAAGGTGAATTAATTCATCATTGCCCCAAACTGGTAAACAATGGAATTAACTATTGTTTCTGTCCTGTACCAACTGTTCAGTAGCTCCCCTATGCTACAGGGAACACATTCTAAAACCTCCAGGGAATGCCCGAAATCACAGATATTTAATCATATATTAAATATTAATCATATCTATTTTTTAAATCATAGCTATTTTTTCTTATACATACATACCTATGATAAAAATTGAATTTTTAAGTTAGGCAAAGTAAGAGATTAACTAAAAATAAAAGAATTATAACAATATACTGTAATAAAAGTTATGTGAATGTGGCCTTTCAAAATATTTTATTGTACTGTATTTGTCCTTCTCTTCTTGTGGAAGTGATGTGAGATAATAGAATGCCTACATGGTAAGATGAAGCAAGATGAATACTACTAGGTAAATGCTATGGTTTATATCAGTGATGGTGTACCTTTTAGAACTTTCAATAATAACAGACAGACAACTGCAACTCATGTGCCACAGGTTCAGTACCACAGGCTTACATCTAAATGTTCCCCAAAGCCTCAAGTGCTCCCAGTTGGGGTTTTCAGGAATGACTGGGATCATGGGTGTTTGATATAATCAGGTTAGTCCAAAGACTGGATTAGTATAGTTCTGGTGTGGCAGAATGGATTGACTGAAGACAGAAGACAGGAGACTCACCCAGAGTATAAGTAGCACCAACAGATAGACTTGTAACCTGAATGGAATAAAAAGGGAAAGGGAGGCCTGCTGCAATTGTTTTTTTTTTGCCTGCCCTGCCTTAGACTGTTTCTACTCTGCCATGCTCTTGGAAATCTCACCTTGCCTTGGAATCAACCAACTATGTACGTGAAACTCCTACAAAATACGAGCTAGAACAAATCTTTTCTCCTTTAACTGGTAGGTATCAGGTATTTTGTCCCAGCAATGAGAAAGTAACAGCTAAGACAGTAACCATTCTTTTTTTATGTATTTAGTACAGGGTCTACAGGGTCTCACTACGTAGATCGGACTTGTAGTGATCCTCCTGTTTTCAGCCTCCCAAACACTGGGATTACAGGCATGTGCCATCATGCCCAGTCTCAATTGCTGTCTCAGTGTGCCCAGGGGGTGGGGCTGGCATAGCACAATGGGAATCAAACCCCAGTCTCTGAGCTCTGCCTAAGCAGGTGCTTTAATCCACTGAGCTATCTGTGTGGCCTAAAATAGTAACCATTCTTATACACAGCAGTGTGATATCATCAGAATTGATCTGATAACTAAGATGACTGTGTGAATAATGTATAGGGATAATGTGTAGAGTATGGATACACCACACAAAAGACTCATGTTCTCAGGGATATAGAGTAAAGCTAAGAGATTCTTCATGTTACTCAGAATGGCATACAATTTAAACCCTTTAAATTACTTATGGAATTTTCCATTTAATATTTTCAGATCACAGCTGACCACAGAAACTAAAAACTTGAAAGCAAAACCATAGATAAGGGGCTGGGGAGATAGCTTGGTGGTGTAAGCACCTGCCTGACAAGTACAAGGATCCAAGTTCAATACCTAGTACTGCATGTCGTGCTGGCCCCGAAAGAGGCGAGGTGGTGCACACCTGTAATCCCAGCACTGGGGAGGCTGAGACATAGCAAGACCCTGTACCAAATGAATAAATAAAAATTTAAAAACAAAACATAGAGAAGGGGAACTAAATAGCTGATGTGGGAAAATTCCTTTCATAATTCCCACTAATAAATGGAGAAAGGACAAAATTAGAAAATTACCACTTTGAAAATCTTAACAGAAAATAAATTTTTAACAGATCTAGGCAGCAATTGCTAATAACTGCTAAAACCAATTTGCTAAATGCTAACATGGATCTTCACTTGAACCCAATAATTTTTAAAAACTGTATTATGTAAGTTATCACATATACACAGAAACTCAGAATAATATAATGTAATTCCAAGTACCTATTACTCAGCTCAAAAGTTATCAACTTCACCTCCAATGTCATATCATCCATACCACTTCAGGTCTGAAATAATTATTTTAAAGCAGAAATGTAGAAAAATTCTACAAGACCAATGACCCAATTTTTTCTATAAATACAAAGAAGAAAATAAAAAGAGATACAAAAATGTTAAAGATTAGAAGAGGTCAATTTTAACATGTAGCCCTCACTTAACACCTCATAACATAAACTGCAAACAAGGAGGTGAGGTAGGGGAAATTTCATAAAAATCTAAACACTTATTACAGAGTAATTCAATTTTCTTAGATATGATGCTTTGTTTTTAAGAGTGCTCACAGTCTAGAGATACATGTTGAGATAATTATGGATGCAATAACGTCTGGAATTTGCTTTAAAATAGTCCAGTGGTGATGAGTATAAAAAATAAGACTGGCCATATGTTACTAACTGTTGAAGTTGGGCAGTGGGTGCCTGGCAATCATTACATCGTTTGGCTTACTTCTATATATGTTCAAAAATTTCCATAAATGTGTTGTTTTGTTTTGCTACAAAGTCAAGTTCCCCTGGAATAATAATGAGGTACAAACGGGAAAGCATTGGGACAAAGACAGGACTGCAAGTCTATGTGAGATGAAAAAGGCCTGCACTGGAGACAGGGCAAAACACAAAGAAAGAAGAATTGAATAGACATTTAGAAGACAGATTTGATAGGGCTTGGTAACTGATTATGTAAAGTGTGATGAGGAGGAGTCAAGCACAAGGCTGAACTTTCTGACTGAGCACATGCATGGCACTGAGAAGGGGCAAATTTGGGAGGAAGGCTGGGGACAGAGATAACCTGTGGGACCTGGCATAGAGATGGAATCTGAAGCAAGATAAGTGAGGGATACCCAGGATGAGGACAGTAACTAGGACACTGTCCTGAGAAACACCTGAGGCCAAGGTGGGATATGTGTGCACATGTCTGTGTGTACACATGATGGGGGAAGACCTTGACTCACAGCTTGGGCCTCCTTCTTTGCCAGCTCTCTTCTCCAGCCACAATCTGCATATTGCCATAGGCCCCCAGATGGGCCGACTGGAAAGGAAGCTGGAAAGATGCTCCCATGCTTGATTCTTACCTTGAGATCCTCACAAAGGTCCCCATAGTCAATCTCAATGAGGGCTTCTCGTGCATAGATATTGGATGTTCTCTGGGAACCACTCACTGAATCCTCTCCCTGAGAGCTACCCTGCAATGGTGAGAGCAACGGTCAAATGGAGCAGACTAGTCATGAGTATCCTTCTAAGTGGTGGCTGGGTCACCTCTGCAGCACTTCTGGGGCAAACAAAAGAGACCCAATTTTTAAATTGGGCTGTATTTAACAGTTTGATCTTAGGCAGGTCATGATCTTGGATTGCGAGGTCAACTCCCCCACACACAATTTTTGCAGTTCTGGGAATTGAATCTAGGAGCTATGTACTTTGGGTAAGCACTTTATCTTAATTACATGTCCCCACCCCAAATTTCTTCATGGGGACAATGCTTGGCTCACAGGGATACGGTTAGGATTAAAGGTAATAATGCTACATGCCATCATGATGTCCAGAAAAATTTTCATGCTGAAAATATTTTATTGAATTAAACTGAATGCTCCTTGGAAGAGGAAGATGCACAGGACTGAGATATATGTATATTTTAAGACAAAATATATGTAGGTTTCCTTATAGCTAATGTAGCTAATGTTCTCCACCCCTGGCTAGCATTCTTCACTTCCAATGGATAAAATACCTCAACATCTGTAATGGTTAATGTCGTTCCCTTTCCTGTAACTAAGCTTCCTCACCTCTGCACTGACAATGTCCATTACTCAACCCTCTCCTGGCCAACCTCCCTCACTGCAGCTAAGCCATCACTTTGTTCCTCCATATTCTCATCTTCCTTTGCTCTTGGCTAACATCCATCCCTTCTCACTCTTACCAATATCCACGACCTGCTGGAGCTAACACAACATAGCCCAAGTCCTTAAGGTTAATGAATTCATCCGCTAACTTAACTCTCACATCACTCACTGGCTTGCAACACAATTTTCAAGCCACCCTCCCTCTCACACCAGAACCACTTTTCACCTCACTCGCCTTAACTAATTCACCTTGTTCATTTCTTCTACATCCTTTGTTTTTGTTTTTCTGTCTTTTTCAGACAGGATTTCACTGTGCAGTTGAGGCTGGCCTTGAGCTCACTTTATAGTCCAGGCTGGTCTCAACTCATGACAATCCTCCTGCCTAAGCCTCCTAAATGCTGGGATTACAGGTGTGTACTATCACACTTGGCCCATCACTTGTTCTTTATGCCCCTCACTGTCCCTCTGTCACCTGCCTTTTCTAGTCACATTCATCCTGGTTAACACCCACAGTCCATTCCTACCATCAGCCATAATACTCACCTCTTCCTGACTAATATCATCCATGGTGCCCTTTGAGAGTGGCAACTTGATGTCCTGCATCTTGCACGCCTGTAGTAAGTTGTGGCGGTCACTGCGCTTCTGTTCAAGCTTAGTTTCAATAGCTGTCACCTCTTTCTGTAAATGGGTCATTTCCCTAAACAGGTCCAGGGAGCTAAGTGAGACCCAAATCCGGCACGCTGCCTGTTCTACCTACCTCCTACCACCCTGGGGCTGAACCCACTCACTTGTTGGCACCTCCTAGTTTCTTACGAATCTCCTCCATCTCATGATTCTTGTCATTTACTTCTGATTTCTTGGCCAGGTGCTGATTCTTCAGGTCTTGTAGTTGGGCCATGGTCTCATCTATGATCTTCATGTGTCTTTGTTCCTCCTGGTCTCAGCAGGGAAAACAGGAAAAGAGATGAGGACTTTCCCATCTCACTTTGGGATCTTCTATTGCCTCATCCTTGTCACCAGGCAGTGTGTGGAGCTTCTTATCAACAAGCTCTGCCTTTACAAGCCTCCCATCACCCCTCAGCCTTCTTTCAACTTTTTGCAAATTATTTAGTTGCCCTTGCAGTCCTATTACATAAACTACCCACTATAGCAAAATTTCTAAGTATAGAAAAATAAAAATGAGAGGAATCATTCATAATTCTACTAGCCAGAGACAACCAATTAACATTCCTGCATATTTCCTCCTAGCGTTATTTAAAAACAATTTTACCTAGTAAACTACATTGTATTATGTATCGGGATTGTATGGTATTTTGTATTCTGATTTAATGTTTTATCTGAGTAATTTTTTTCACATAATTTTCTTGTTTTGTGGTAATACTAGTGATTGAACCTAGGACCTTGTGCATGCCAGGAAAGTGCTTTACCACTGAGCCCTACTGTTCTGTTTGAACATTTTTTTCTAAATAAAACTAGTATAGAAAATATGTTTTTAAACACAAAATATCAACCTTACTATAAGTACACATTCATGAATATACAAATATTTAAGTAAATCCCAAAGGTCTGAAAGAATACATACTAACTTGGAAAGAGAATGGTCAGGAACAAAGGGGATTTGAATTATAGCTTCACTTATAATGTTCTGACTTTTTAAACAAATTCTTTCCATTTTGATCTTAAGGTTGAATAAAAGAAGATATATCTGCAACACATTCTCAAATGGCTCACAGAAAAAGCATACAGAGACTCTAAAAGCAAATGTTGACATGTTGACAGTAACTAATGAATCTTGGTGCTAGGTAGGGCGGAGTTTTTTTGACAGTAGGCCCTCTGCCAAAGGGTTATACATTGGTGACTTCAATCAATCATGACTTGAAAGCACAAGAAAACATTATGTTTGGTCAGGCGTGGCTGCACATGCTTGCAAATCTCAGCACTCAGGAGGCTGAGGCAGGAAGATCACTGTGAGTTCCAGACCAGCCTGGGATACAAAGTGAGTTCAAGGCCAGCCTGAACTGTATAGCAAGTCCTTGCTTCTAAAAAGGACAAAAAAATACGTCTACTGAATTGATGTATTTTTCTTGGCATTATTCTCTCAATAATAAATGCAACGGTACCTCAGTTCACAAATGCTTTTGTTTGCAAACAATCTTATTTGCAAACAGAAGCATTTGGCAAAATTTTGCTCTTCTTTACAAATTCTGCATTAGGTGATGAATACAATCATAGCTATCTTCTTTGCACAAACATAAATACGGCCATTTTCCCCAGGATTGTGGAACAAATTAAATTTGTGAAACAAAGCATCACTGTGTTTACATACCAGATGTACCTAACAGAGATGATTTACTGTGTACAAGGTAAGTAGCTAGGTTATATGCTACAATAGACCATTTTATATGAGGAATTTGAGTATCCTCATATTTTAGTGTGTGGGAGGCAGTGGTCCTAGAGCCAGTCCCTCATAGACACCAAGGGATGACTGTTCTATTCCTGCAATTTTCTGATAAACTGAAAATTATTTCAAAATAAAAGATCACTGAACACATTATTCTGGATCATCTAGATATAAATCTAGTCCTGGCTCAGGATTTTACTGCTTGATCTGTAACTGCAGTGACACCAAAGAGGACTACTATAATCATTAGGGGTTAATAAAGAAAATACACAAGTAGCAAATATAAGCAGACAGAATAATCAAATGAAAAAAAAAAAAGAATAACCAAATGATTATTCACCCTAGGAAGGAATGTTGAAAGGGATAAAAATTTGATGGCAATTTAAAGAGGAAATGTGTTAAGAAAACAATCATCACACAATACATAGTTGTACATGCCTGGTTAATGGAAAAGAAATGAGCTGTAGCAGTTACTAGCATAATCACACTGTGAAGTGACATGGTTTTAGCAAAATACCATCATCTATCGTGCTGAATTACCATAGCTAGCCTGAATTTGAGGTTGGAATGCTTGAGGCTCTGGCTCTAGAATTATTTGCAATCTGCTCGTCATTTTTTCTGTGGGTCCCTAGGAATCTTGGTAATCCCGCTTAGTAGATATCAGGCTAAGTTTGAGAAAGCTCCTTCAGAGTGTTAAGTATGTCAAGATTATGCTAGTGGGTGATGAGATACTATTCATCTACAGTTACTACAAATGGCTGTGGGCAACATAACCACAGTACAGCTGAAGATGTTGGGTCTCAAAGGCAGGGTCAAATCCAGAATTAGCTAAAAGAGATTACTAAGGAAAATGCCAGGAAAGGTCATGATGACAAAGTAGAAGAGCTAATAGAACACTGTATTAGCAAACTGGATTTGGTTGCCAACCTTGTATTTAATCTAAGAACATCTTCTTTTTGAAATACAGTGATCTCAGTTGTTGAAGGGCTCCAAACTCCAACTTTCTGTTACTTGAACAGCAAAATTTGAAAAAAAAAAATCTGCTCAGTGTTTGCAGCTTTGCTAGATAACCAAAACAAAAATCTAACGTGAGAAAACCAGGCTGAGAGTCACTCACATATTGTGTCTTGCCACAGAAAGGGGTGACACTTCAGTCTAAGCACTGCTACAACCCTGACAACATTGCATTAGTGGGTTAAAGCATTTTTCTTTTTTTCTGGAATTTTATTTGTGTAAAATAATATAACCATGGCTCCAAAGAAAGTTAAGTGATACTAGCAACTGTGAGAACTACTATAGCATTAAAAATGATAAACTTGAGACTTTTATAGGCAAATGGATACAACTCAAGACCATACTCTTAAGTGAAATAAACCAGACCACATATATAAATTGCATTATCTCACTAGTGTGAGAATCTAAGAGTAAACAAAAATCCATGTGTAACAGATACTGTGAATAAAGAAACTGTTCAAAAGAAAAAAAAACTGTGATAGGAAAAAGGGGAAAAGAAAGGAAGGGAAAAGAATAATTACATATATACACAAGATAGCTAAGATAGTTATATAGCTGGTTTCTTTTTATTTTCATTTTAATGTATTTGGTTGTTGCAGGGTCTCACTAGGCAGCTCAGACTTGTGGTGATCCTCCTGCTTTCAGCATCTTCAATGCTAGGTACAGGGGTGCACCACCACGCCCAGACTCTGGCTGGCTCAGCCCGCCCAGGGGGAAGGGGTGGCTGGCACGTGGTGCAGGGGATTGAACCACAGTCCCTGTGCTTGCCTAAGCAGATGCTTTGGTCCATGAGGTCCACTAAGTTATCTCGCCGGCCCTCTCTTGGCTTACTGAGGGGGAAGGTTTGTGCTAGTAATGTTTTGGATAATGTTTCATGGCTATACTCTGAACAACTACTGTGCATACAATGTGTTGATTGTTGTTACTCTCCTACTAGCCTGTTCTGAAACTGTTTTATGGTTATTTCTTACTTTTTTTCTTTTTAAAATTTTTAAAAATTCCCTAAGTGTAACTTTTGGGCCCCAGAACCAATTAATTGGTTTTCCATTATTTCTTATGGGAAAAAATATGCTCTGTTCTCAAACTTTTCAGTGTTCAAACACAAATGTGGAGCAAACTGAGTTTGACCAACAAGATATCACTGTAATGTGGATATGTGAAATAATGAAAATAACCAGTTAACCTAATTCCTCAAGGTTCTTCAGAATATGGCTCTAACAGATTAGCGGTTAAAATTGTTACTGACATTCCCTGATTTCCTTGTACCTGAGATTAATTAAAAACTTGTTACTTTTTTTTAAATTTTTACTTATTTATGTGTGTGTGTGTGTGTGTGTGTGTGTGTGGCCAGCTCAGCCCACCAGGGGGCGGGGCTGGCTGGTATGTGGTGCTGGGGGATTGAACCGCAGTCCCTGTGCTTTGCCAAGCTTGTTCTAAGTAGGTGCTTTAGACCACTGAGCCATCTCACCAGCCCAACTTGTTACTTTTAAAAAATTAAATTTTATTTATTTTGAGTATTTAATTTATGTCTGTCTTGGCTTTTGGTTAAGTGTACTACATATATATTTAAGTAATATCAAATATTTAGGCTTAGACTGGAGATTTAAGGAATAGTTTTGCTTTAAACAGTCTGTAGCCAGGCATGGTAGAACTCACCTGCAATCCCAGTACTCAGTAAGCTAAATCAGAAGGATCACAGTGAGTTTGAGGTAAACCTGGGTTATATCAGTGAGTTCAAAGCCAGTCTGAACTACACAGAAAGATTCTACCTCAAAAACGAAAGCCAAACCAAACAACAAAAGAAAAAAAACCAAGCGCCAAGAGAAAGTTTGTGTACCCAGTGCAGATGGTGCCACACACCTATAACCCCAGCATTCAGTCAAGGCAAGAGAAGCACTGCAAGACTGAGGCCAGGTGGGGCCATATTGTGAGTTCAATGCCAGCCTGAAGTACACAGCAATACTACATTCCCCAAAAAACAACACCACCACCACCACCAAAAGGGTCTGTGTACTATTAAGGTTTGAAGACTAGGTCACTATATTACTTTATGACTTTAGTACAATTTGCTAAATTCTACTTGCCCAGGGGAATTTAGAACTACCAATAGTGCTATACAACGTTTTCAGAATTCTGGTTATCTTTTCAGGTATTACTGGGTCAGAGGGTATAAAAGCATTCTGAAGAGTGTTTATGGATGGTGCCACATTGCTGAAGAATACTGGTCTCTTGCACCAATACACTGTTCTTTAGTTTTTAAATCTTGGGTAACATAATAGTAAAAGTATTATACTCAAATGTTGCTTTCATCTGCATTTCTCTAATATCTGATAAAGCTAAATTAATTGCATGTTTATGGGCTATTTGACTCTCTTGAATTACTTGTGCCATTTACTTATTTCCCCTCTATCTTGCTCTTGGTGCTTTTCTTATTCACTTAGATGAGAGTGCTATAAATGCAAGACATTAGCCTTCTGTTTGTCACACCTATTTCAATTTTTCTTTCAATTTTCTCTTTCCTTACCTTCTTGAGCTTTTCTATTTCATTTTCATCTTTTTTCACTGTCTGCTCCCACATATGTACTTTATCCTGGTCCTCCTTCAGTTGGTTCTTTTCAAAATCCAACTGGATGCCCAAACGAGTCTTCTGATTCTCAAACTCCAAACTGTGAAGACAAAGGACAACTAGGTGCAGGGCTCAGAGCTTCTGGATTATTTCTAAATGTCAGTCACCATCAGCTCATCCACACATATATACATAGAGTGGCTTCTGGAAGCTGGAGGCATAGCACAAAGCACAGAAGACTGAGACGAACCCTATTTACCTTTTAAGAACTGGAGATGCCACAACATCCCCAAGTTCCCACTAGGCACAAAGAAAGTCCATTTGAACCCAATCCACCAACTATAGGTAACTCCCGTTTATTTTTATTTATTTTATAGTGACTTGGAACTTATGTATTATTGTAAGCAGGCAACCACAGCAGCAACAAATACCTCATCCGGGCAGCACCATGGACAGCTGGATGCAGTCAAAGTGAGCTAGCTTTTCTGTGGTAACTCCTATTTGTTAAGTCAGCAGTTCCACAAGTACTTGTTACTATCCCAATTTTTCAAAGGAAACAGGCTAAGAGGTAAAAGGCCTTGCCAACATCACACAGCCAGTAATCAGCACATGACACTAAAAAAACAATACAAGCACAAAAATCCAGGCTTTTGCCTTTTTTTTTCTTTTCAAAGTTTTATTGATAAACATATAGCAATGAGACAGTTTCAAATCAAATCGAAAGTACAGTTTCAACAAATAATACACTGCATACATTCTTCTCAGTGGTTAATTGCTGTACAAGATGCAGACTTGGATCCTACTTACAAACACAATTAGAAAAAATCATTCTATTCATTAAGAGAATGCAACTATATATCTATCCCAACCACTTTGAATACACAGATACAAAATGGACATTCATAGTTATACCCCAATTTTTTTTAAGTTCCGTTGTTGAATATTATAGGTGTGTAAACTCAGCAAAATATTCTAAAAGAGTACAGAAGCCCATAATATCATTGGGTTTTCTGTTTAACTGACAATGTCAGAAATTATTGACCTGAGTCCCCCACAGCTCAACATAACAACATGGCTTTACTTCCTATATTTCATCTTCATACTTTTCTACTGGATGGTTAAGACCAAGGTAAAGCAGGACCTGTGCAACAAGAGTTGTAGCTTTTTGGTCTGACAAGGTCAGTGAAATGCCCTCAGGATTTATCTTGAGATCCTATACCTCAGATTGTAGAACCTTTGTCAGTGTCAGCCATGTGGATGAGTCACCAGGATTTTGCCTTTAACGAATATGTAAAATGTCCTTAGATCCGTGCTTGGCACACAGTAACTATTTAACAAATTTTAGTTACCATCATTGCCAGGTATACTAACTGCATTCAATTCATCTTTATGCCCAGATACTTTTGACTCTGTCCATTATCCCAAACCTCTTTCTGAGGATTTTAGAGTCCCTTAAAGGGGTAGAGTTAGGGTGGCACAAGAATAGGGTAGAAAATACTTGGATTTCTATTGCCCATTCTCCCATCTCTTTAGAACCTCAGCATAAGTAACCAGCACACAGACACTAGCAAGCCAGGCAGGATTAACTTCTGACTGCCCCTCCAATCCACAATAAGGTGTGACAGATGTTGCCAGATGTCATGCTAGCAGCTTAAACCTATTACTGCACTTGCTATAATCCAAATGGAATGTAATTAACTTTGTAATTTTAAGCTATGCAATTTTAAGTCCAATCTCCTAAGTATGACTCACAAAGCCCTGTGATCTGGCCCCTGCTGACCCTGCTTTTATGCTCCAGACATTCCAACCTACTTAGTATCCAGAACAAGGCATACCCTCTCACACCTCCAAGCATGCTGTTCTCATTGCCTGGACCCCCTTCTTCTGTAGCTGCTTGGCTGGCTAAATTTCACTCACTCTTTAGTTGAAATAATCAAACCCCACAGCACATAACGCACTCATCACTGTTATCTATGCAAGATCCTTCCTTTTTCTCCTGTTTCAATCCTTGATTTCCAGTCCATTACCTTTTATCCCCCTTACTTTTCTAGTTAATACTGTTCATGACTTCATGTAATTGTACGTAAATCTATTCGTGCCTTGAAATGCTCCGCAGTATTCCAATATGTATATTTAACACACTTATCTTCAACTTGCCTCCAGTGATGGCCACTTACATCGCCCCCAACATTCCATGAACATAGATTATGCCAAGATAAACAATTTTAAATGTGTCTCTGTGATGTGGCAAGATTCCTCTCTGAAATATATACTCATAAAGTATGTGTGCCTGTGTATAATCTTCATATATTCAAGAAGACATATGTAGACTTATTTCACCAAATACTGCTAGGTTTTAAACTTGCATTTCTCTGATTAGTACATAGAACATTAATTTCTACACTTGTTAGCCATTTGAGCTTCTTTTCCTGTGAAATGCCAACTATATCCTCTTCCCATTTTTCTATTAAATCTCTTTTGTGGTGTTGTTTTTTATGTTTCATTATGATATGCAGCTCCTGAAAATGTCCTCTGGGGTCAGGGAGACAGTTCAGTGGCCTAAGTACCTCACTGGCATGTGCAAGGACCCAAGTTTGATTCCCTGTACTGTAAAGAAAGAAAAAGAGACAGAGACAGAGAGACAGAGAGAGAGAGATGGAGAGAGAGAGACAGACAGACAGAAAGATGTCCTCTGTATTTTCCATCTAACTCAGTTATAGCATCAGTCACACTGGAAATTGTTGACCTGCTTATTTCCCCAAGCACTCCATAAATTCCATAAGATAAAGACTGATTCAATTCTATATTCTGTGAGACTGGCTTGTGGCTGGAAAGGAGTAACCATTGTATGGGTAAAGGGCAAGAGACACCTGGGTCCATGAGATGACCTCCTTCAACAGTGATTGTCATCTTCTCTATCTTCCCTGCCTTCTGCAATACCTAGCACAGGATAACCTGGCACAAGGTGGGCATTCAAGGACTGAATGAATGAACTAAAGTGAGGAAGGTCAGGATAAATCCTAAGGGGATTTGACTGACCTTATCAGATCCAAAAGCTACAACTCTTGTTGCATAGGTCTTGCTTTATCTTGGTTTTAACCATCCAGCAGAAAAGTATAAAAACAAAGTATAAGAAGTAAAGCCATGCTGTTATGTTGAGCTGTAGGGGACTCAGGTCAACAATTTCTGACATTGCCAGTCAAGCGGAAGACCCAATACTATTATGGACTACTGAACTCTTTTAGAATATTTTGCTGAGTTTACACACCTATAATATTCAAATAACGGAACTTAACAAAAAAGGGTATACAGATGAATGTCCATTTTGTATCTGTGTATTCAAAATGGTTAGGATATATAGTTACATTCTCTTAATGCACAGAGGGATTTGTTCTAATAGTGTTTGTAAATAGGATATCATGTCCGCATCTTGTACAGCAATTAACCACTAGGAAGAATGTATGCAATGTGTTAATTATTGAAACTGTCCTACCAATTTAATTTGAAATTGTCTCATTGCTATTTGTTTCTCAATAAAATTATGGGAAAAAATAAAGTGAGGAAGGAAAAGCTTATTTTGTTCTCATTATTCCTCAAATTAGAAATACCCTGCCACACATACACATCAGGACGGCAACAAAAAAGGGAATGTTTATTGCTTTTAATCGGTGCTAAGTACTGTGCTAAATACCTCACAAGGACGATTTCTTTTCCTTTTTTTTAGAAGTCAAGTCACTGACCAAAGTGAGTTCTGCAGTGGGGACTGTAATCTACTAGATAAAATAGCACTCTTATTTACTATTCTATGGTATACTGGCTATCACCTGATCCCCTTACCTATAATAAATTATTCTGATTCTAAGAGCTGGTCCCTGCCTTATAACTACATCCGACTTTCAAATATGTCAAGCCGGGTGCAGCCTCAAGTGCATCTCAGTATTTTCTATTAATACTTCCACCTACCGCTTTTTGGCAATTTCATTCTGCCGTTTCACCTTCTCTTCCTCAAATTCTCGGATATTGCGTACACCAATCTCTCGACAAAACTCTTCAAACACCTCATCCTCCACCTGAGGAGAAAAGTCAGGTAGTGCAGGTATTCTTGGTCTGAGTCGTGCCTCTAATCCCAGTCCTGCCCTGATGCAAATGGTGACATGGCTCAGCCCTTACCGACCTGATTCATCTTCTCCTTTAAGTCCTTCATTTCTCTCTCTCGGCTCTGGATGATCCGCTTGATATCATTAATTCGAGGTCCAAAGTTGGCCAGTTCACTCTCCAGCTTGGACTTTTCCTATAGACAATGGGTTAAAAGAGATGAGGGTCCATGGAAGGAAAGAGCAACACTGACCGCACTGGCCCCATGGCCAGGAAAGCTAGTTCTCCACATACTGATAAAACAAAACTTAGGACCATTTTTAGGACCGCTGCCCTAGTCAATTCTGTTATCTCTCACTGGAGCCATATGACTGGAGCCTTGGACTCCTCTCTGGACTTCAGGTCAGCCAGCTTCAATCTACAGGGCTGAGTGCAAAGAAAAATCATTAGTCATAGGCCTACAACACCTTATCTATAATACCTGAGACCAGATATATTTTAGAATCTTGGCTTTTTTTAGAAAAAGGTGTAATTATATATTTACACACATGAAATACTATAGACCACCTCCAGGGTAAACTGGAGAAGCACCCCATAACCAAAAAACACATTTCCTATACCTAGAAGAGTATTTCTACCTATAAGGATTTGAATGGTTGAATTTATTTTCAGTTGACTTCTAGAAATTAAAATATTTGAATAAATTATGCTAGTAGTACCTTATACTTACTGAGCATCTACTACTTTAAGCATTTTTAGATATTAATTCATTCCATTTTGCAACGACCTTATAAGGTAAATATGAATTTCACTCCTTTTAGGGGGAAAAGGAGGACACAGACATTTGCTATGTAGTTCAGGCTGGCCTTGAACTTTCTATGTAGCTCAAGCTGACCCCAAACTGGCAGCAATCCTCCTACTTCAACTGGGATTACAGGCATGCACATCTGGCTCATTCCACTCTTATAAAGGTGAGAAAAGTTACACCAAGAGGTTAAGTAACTTGCCTATTGTCACACAGCTAAGCTAAGATCAGAAACCCTGGCTAACAAACTCTGCTCTGCTTGGTCTGGTAGAAGAGGATGGGAAGAAAAGTGTGGGTGTTCCTCACCCATAAAAAAAACTTAGGAATGTGAGGAAGGCCTTAAGAGGACAGGGCTGAATGCCAGGCCCCACCTGGAGATTCAGTGCCAGATGCCGTGTCTTCGTCTGTTCTAAGTCACTTTGTGAGTACTTCAGCCGCATCTGTAGTCCATGGGCCTGAGACTGCACCTGACGCAGTTCCGCCTCTTTCCGTTTTGCCTTAACCTGCTCCTGAAGGGGACAAGAAAGAAGAGCTTAGTGGTAAGAAGGTGGTCAAGCTGGCTCAGGACCCCTGCTCCTAGGGACCAGCACTGCCTATGGCTTACTTTTAGTTCCTCTGTCAACCGCTCCTTTTTCTCTTTCAACTTGTCTACTGCTTTTTCATCCCAGCGCCGTGCTTTGGCCTTTAAGTCACTGGCCCCACCAGAGATAACTCCTGACTTCTGGAACAGGGTCCCATCCAGTGCTACTGTCTACATACAGAAGAAGAGAGAAGTTGAACAGAAGGTTCTTCAGTCCTGAGCCTGTCTAGCTCCAACCTAGACAAGGGAATTCATACCTTGTGGCGCTGATGCCCTCCAAAGGCAATGCGGCGGGCATCCTCCACATTGTCACAGACAAGGGCATTGCCACAAGCATACTGCAGGGCTTTTTTAATGTGAGGTGGCTCATAGCGAATCACATCAATCACTAGCTTGGCCCCCTTCAGCTCCCGGAGTTTTTCATCTGTAGGTTTCACCTACAGGGAAAAACTTAGTGAGTGGTAGAAAATAAAAAAGGCTAAGGAGAGGGGCTATCAAACTCAACCCTAACCCCATCCCCTTAAGTCTCACCTCCAGGTAGTCAAGAGGCAAGAAGGTCTCAGGCTCCCCACGCTGTTCCTTGATATACTGAATACAATCCCGGCCTGTCTTCTCTGAGTCTACAATAATGGCATCCATGTTCTTGCCCAAAACCTTGGTCACAGCAATCTGATACTTCTTTTGGGTGGGCTGGCAGAGGTCAATGAGGCGGCCATACTGAGTAAAGGAAGAAGGCAAAACAGAAACAAGAGGCTTTGGGGAACTGGTTTGGGAATCTCAAATACCAGCTTGGAAAGAAGGGCAAGCTAAAATCTGTATTAGGAAGAGTGAATGTAACTGTACTGTCTAGTGGTCAAACTAGCCCACTAACTTTACACCTGTGTAAACCTACCCTTTATGAATGGGACTGGACTGAGCAGAGGCACTTGTAAAATTACCACTGCTGCCTGTAATCTAGACTAGCAGAGTGGCCAATCCTAATGTTCCTTCCAAAGAAGGCAAAGTTTGGGTAATAAAAGGCAGCTAAAGAAATAACTAAATAGGTCACATAATTTAAGAAAACCAGTACTACATCAACATTTTCAAAGAGGCTCAGAGGAAGAGATGACACTGTCCCTTGGTTCAGTTATATCAGATATCCAAAAGGCGAAAGCTATAAGTTTTCCAAGACTGTCCTTGCTTTTAGTAAAAGGTGAAAGATTTATTATACGATCTAAAGAGAAGCCAGAGTATTGTTCTTGCTTTTAGAACTTGATAAGACTGGATTAAAGCCTACAAACCTGAGTAGCCTGACCAAGAAATTTTCATGCAATATATCTGACTACATTGATTACAAATTAATGACTGAAAGGGATTCTAATGATGTGCCTATATATATCTATATATCTATATCTATATATGCATGGGTGTGTATGTATGTGTGGTTTTTTTTGAGATAGGATTTCATTATGTAGTTCTGGCGGGCCTTGAACTAAGTAGTATAAGTTACATGGTAATCTTTCTGTTTCAGCCTTCTGAGTACTGGGATTACAGACGTGCACCTCTATGCCCGGCTGTGCCACTCAGTGTATTTTGACTTGTATGATTGTTATGATATGTATGAAGACTAGGAGTGGACTGTGATATTGTAAAATGAATACTTAAGTCTTTATTCCCAGTTTCTGACTCATAACTCCAAAATTAAGGCAATACTAACAATAAGTTGACAGATCATGGCTAAGCTTTAGGATAGGAACTAGTCAAAGATCAAAGCAAGATTAAATGGTTGGGACTTTCACTGCCACTGTATCCCTACTCCCAAATTGTGAGTAGGAAAGAAGAAATGAAGGTTGATTCAATCAACAATGGCCAATGATTTGATCAATAATGTCTGCATATGGCCTGCATAAAAATCCAAAAGCTGTGTTTGGGAGGCTTCCAGACAGGTAAATAACATGAGGTACTTGGAGGGTGGTGTTCTTGGAGCAGGCATGGAAACTCCACACCCCTTTTGTGCCTCACACTACATATCAGTCCCATCTGGCTATCCATCTGCATCCTTCCTAACACCTTTTGTAATAAATGGATAAACCTAAGTGATTCGAGTTCTGTGGGCCACTCCAGCAAATTAATCAAACCTAGGGAGGGAATCATAGGAACCAGTTCATCCCAAGTCGGTCAGAACCACAGGCTACAACCATAGGCTTAGAGCTGCTATCTGAAGTATAGGCAGTCTTGTAGGACTAAACTCTTAACCTGTGATGTCTGATGCTACCTCCAGGTACAAAGTGCCAGAACCGAATTGAGTTATAGGGCAGCCAGCTGGTGTTTACCAGAGAATCACTTGCTAAGTGGAGAAAAATCTCCACATATCTGATATCAGAAACAAAGTGCTGTATTGATTACAGGACAACAGGAAAAGCACTGTTGTTTCCTCCTATCTTAAAGAGGAACACAGCCTTCATGTTATTGAGGAAGAATCTGTTGTGGCTCCCACGCAAAGACTTCACACAGTCATGTCTGAATCCAAAATCATCTTTGCACATCTCACTTTTAGCATTTCGCAGACTACTGCCACCCTAGTCCTATGCCAGATAGCTTATAGGCATGTATCTCAAAATCTCCCAAGCACCCAGCAAAATAAATATCCCATCAGTTCTATTCTTCCATCCCTGAAAACCAAGTAGGGTTCCCTAAGAATTAGCAGATGCAGACACTGACACTAATTCATACTTATCTCCCCCACAGTGCTCAGAAGAGTGACCAGGAAATATAGTGTGGAACTAAATTAAGTTGAACCCAAGGACAGGATAACACAGAAATAATATTCAGGGAACTTGGGAACTCGGAATTTGGGCAAAGAGGCTCCATTATAAAAGTATGAGTAACCTTGTCCTCACAGGGCTGCTGTGAAAATCATGATAGTGAGTGTAAGGAAAGGCTTAGGAAAAGTCCACCCTCGAGTCTTACCACAGAGCCAGGGTAAAGACGCTTGATGCTTTCCATTATCTCTGCCTTTCGCTGCTGGCGGCTACTCTCCTGGCGATCAATGCGGGCATCCCCCAACTGCTCCATCACCTGGTTCAGCTCCTTATTAATCTCATCAATCCGCCGCTTGGCCATCTCCACTTCTTCTGTCAGCTCTCCTTCTAGCTTCTTCTGCTCCTCTAGGGACTGCCTATAAAAGAAAAACAGCACAGATACTGTGAGAGATAATATGCTATGAGATAATACTGTATTCCTTGGATAAGAGACTGGCACTCCTGCTTGAAGACGGACAGAACAAGTGTGGAAGAACAGGCATAGAAAAGGGAGAAAAGGTTGCAGTCACATACTTGCTAGTGGTGATGTATTCCTCCAGTTTCTCAATTCGCTTCTGATTCTCTTCAATCTCCCGCAGCTTCTGCTTGATCTTGGCCTAGGTAACAAACATACTCCATTATGAGGGGCTGGTTCAGTTAACTCTCTAAGATGATAGGACACTGGCTTACACTTTCTCATATGCCTGATCCTCCAGGAACTCAAAAGTCCAGGACAATCCATCATTAGTGCAGAAAGCCTTTTAAAAAGCAGAAAGCAGACACAGATAGTATCCAGTTTGGTCTGCTAATTGATAGGCGCCTCCCAGGGTTCTAGAACATAAGTACTGTACAAAGCCTGTGCTTCCTCAATAGTCAGAGAAGCTCACACTAAGGTAAAATAAAATTGCACAAGCCTTTCTGAATCTGTTTCCTTATCTGTGAAATGCATTTTCCATTTCACAGAACACATATTATGTGCTAAATAAAAGGTAGCTATCAATGTCACAAACATATTGTCTTAAGTATGTAAAAGCACAACTTAGCAGAATGCCTGGAACATTGTAGGATCCTGGAGAAATGTAACAACTATCATCATCATCCTTGTCAATATCAGAAAGGTAGTAAGTGGCACCTGCCCAGCCAGCAGCTAAATTTACCAGGGCCAACTCAGCCCCTGTCCAGAACAGCGGGCAGTGACACAGGCTTGGAGGCAAGGTAGTGGGAGGCTTCCCCAAAGAGAGGTGGCTTCTTCCCTGCACAGAAGAGGCGCAGGAGCCAGAGAGGGCAGGCAGAAAAAGGAGAATCTGAGCCAGAGACAGGGAAGTTTAGATTTATTGAACATCTACTCTGTGCCAGGCACTATGCTAGGCACTGTATGTACATTAACACATGAAATCCTCACAACACTGCAAGGCATTTATAAACCCCCATTTGACAGATGAGCCTCTGTGAGGGATTTGGTCAAGTTCATATGACTAGTAAATGGCAGAGACAGAGTAGGTGGCCAGGATTAGCGACCAAAAGAAAAGCAGTAAGTGAAATATAATTGGTAAGAGCATGAGTTTTAGAGCTAGGTTCATAACCTATTTCTACTGCTGAATAATTGTATGACCTTAGGCAAATCACTTCACCTCTTTCCTCTAGTTTCCTTATGTGGAAATAAGGGATCCTAGTAGCCATATTGTAAATGTAGTCATAAATGGAAGGAATAAGTGAATATGTGTAAAGAACAGTGCCTAGCACATAGTAAATACTCAACAGACAATAATTATTTCCTTTTCTAGAAAACATGCCTAGGGGTCAGGGAGATGGCTCAGTAGGATAAGCGCTTCCCTGGCAAGTGCAAAGGTCTGAGTTCAATCCCCAGTTCTGCCAAAAAAAAAAAAAAAAGAAAAAAGAAAAGAAAGAAAACATGCCTAAATTTTTTTTTTGGGGTGCTGGAGATTAAACCAGGGGCTCACACATATGAAATTCACATTCTTCAACTGATCTACTTGACCAGTTCACAGATCTCATCTCAACTCTTCCTCACCTCTGTCTCTACTTTTTTCCGCTCTTCCAGATCCAGACGGTCCTGGTCAGCTTTCTGGTCTCGATTGAACTTCTCTAGTTCCTGTGCCAAAGTGGCTGCTCTTTTGCTGGCTTCTTCTTTCAACCGGTGGTATTTCTTCACCTGGGTTAGGAAACGGAAAGGAAGACAGAGATGACTAAGTCAGTCCATGTTAGGCCTTGTGATCTCCTTGCCAATCAACCCCTCCCAAGGCTTACCTGATTCTCTTCCAGGGTCAGATCTCTGCCTTGACTCTGACTCTCCTCTTCCATCCGTTCCTCAAACTCCTGCCGGGCCTTCTCCACTGACAGCATTTCCTTTTCCAGCTCATCCATGTCACCTTTACGTTTTTTGTAGTGTTTCTGAGCATTCTGCAGTGACTTCTTGGCTGCTTCCAATTTCTTGATTTTGTGGGAAGTGTTTTCTTTAGCTTTAATGTACTGAGGCCGCTTCTGATTCAGCTCTGAGTCCTTCTCTCTTTTGTCAGAGGGGAAAAAAGGCAGGATCCCACCCATTTTACTCAAAGAAAGCAGGGCCTGAGCCCCACAGTGAACTTTAAGGAATCTCCTAAAAGACTATGGACCAGATGCGCCCATAGATCTGCAGAAAGGGGGCAATCCAATTATTCCCTGGCAACTATAACTTCAGCCTCACATACTAGCCACTAGGTAAGGCAAGTTACCATCCCTGCTAGACTAGGTTCCTCACTGACTCCAAAAAATAGCCTGTTTATTTAGTTGTCTTTCATTTCATCTAACCATTTCAAATTTGCGGTCTTTAAGCATCGAATTTCAGTTTTTCTTTGCTAGGAGGGCCTTCGCAGTCACTCCAGTCACTGGGCCTGCCACAGCTCCCCTCACTTGGCAAGGACACATCTTCAAGTTCTCCTTCCTCTGAGTACCTGCCTACCCAGAGCATGAGAATTTAAATATTCTACCTGTCACAAATGCAAGGCATTTATACTGATTCTGGCCAAATCAAGTCAAGAACATAGAGAAACTAACACAAGCACTGGAATTTAGGCTCAGAGGAGTCTCCAGGGAACAGCACAGCCTCTTAGCTTCCCACCAACGTCTGGCACTTACTTGATCTCCTTTTCAATCTGCTGCTGCTCCCGCATCATTTTGCCCAGCTCCTTCTTCTTCTCTTTTAGTTCATCCTCAACCTTGTCCATACGCTTCTTGTCCTTCTCAATCTCCTTGTTCTTTGAGGCTAGTTCCTTGTTGAGTTTCTCAATTTCTACTTCATTATGATAAAGCTTAAAGAGCTGCAGCTGTACCTGAGCTCGCACCACCTCATCCTTTAGGCGCTGGTAGCGGTCTGCCTGTGAAAATTGGGATGGCAGTAGTGGTAAGGCACTGGCTCCATCCTGGTCCCTCAGAGCCAAGAGGCTGCTTAGCCACTTACCTCTTCTTTCTCTTGTTTAGCCTCCTTGCGTTCAGCTGCTATGTTTTTCTTACGATGATAATTAAATTGCGTATCCTCTTCAGCCTTTACCATTTCCTTCTTTCGCTTATCATACTCCTGGGCCAGCTCCCCAGAGCGACTGATCTCTTCAAACAGAGCTGTCCTCTCTTTGGGGTTCTTCATGGCAATAGATTCCACAGCACCCTAATAAAGATCAAAACACTCCTATTTAGGCCCTAGCAAGCTCAGTTGCCCCTGCCCACTCACTAATTATTCAGAAAAGGTTCACTGATCATGATCTCCTTCCCCCAAGTGGTGCTACATTTCACCTGGGGCCTGAAGGAGCAGAGGGAACTGAAAAAGAGACACAAAGATATCAGCGTGTTATGTGCATTGACAGAAGGAGCACTGAAAAAGGAATAAATGAAGCTTGGGAGGGGAGGGCGTGGACTGATAAGAATGTCTATCTGGGAAACGTCTCCAAAAGTGACATAAGAGTTTGGAAGATGAAAAAAAATAGCCAAGAAAATAAAAAAGGAGGATGGGGATACAGCACTTGCTCAGTATATGTGAGGTCCTCAGTTTATTCCCAGAACTAGAAGGAGCTAAAATTGGAAAAGACAGGGCTGGCCTGATAGCTCAGTGGACTAAAGTGCCTGCTTAGGCAGAGCACAGCAGCCGGGGTTTGATCCCCAGCCTGCTGTGCCGGCCCCACCCCTGGGGCATGCTAAGACACAATTGAGACTGGGTGTGGTGGTGTGCCTGTAATCCCAGCACTTGGAAGGCTATAAACAGGAGAATCCCTATGAGTCCGATCTATGTAGTAAGACCCTATACTAAATACAACAAAAATAAAAATTTACAAAAAATTGGAAAAGAGGAAGGGAAAGGAAAAGGGGGAAGAAACAAAATGTTACCCTACATAGAAGGAAATTAGTAATATGCCTGCATGTCAAAGATAGCAGGTGGATTTAGGAAACTGCAAATGGCTTATTCAGGTTGGAATATAAGGCAAAAGGGACAGTTGTTGGCAGCTAACGCTAGAAAGGTGGGCAAGAACCAAGTGACAATGTTTCTTGAATGACAGATTTAGAAATTTGGATTTTTATCCTGAGGCAATAGTTCTCAAACCTTAGTGTTTATCATAGTAACTTGAAGAGCATAGTAAAACACAAACAGCTGGGCCCCACCCCATAGTCTCTTCAGTCCATAACTCTAGAATGGGGCCTGAATACGCATGTGTTACACAGTTCCAGTTGGTGTAGATATTGCCATTCTGGGGACTATAATTTAAGAACCATTGTAAAACAAGCAGTCACTAAAATTTTAGCTTCAAAGAAAGAAGGGAGGGAAACAGATTTGTGTGCTTACAAAATGAAGCTGCAGGATGAACTAGAAAGGGCCATACTGAAATCAAAAAACCCATCAAGGAAGGTGCTACATTACTTTAGGGGAAAGATGAAACATGAGGGGGAACAGGCCCAGGAATTATGGGAAAAGGGCTAACAAGAGTAGCCAATCAGTGTTTAAAATCCACACCTGAAAAAGAAAAGAAAAAAGAAAAGAAAATGCATACTTGGAAGACGAGGAAGTTCCTAGCTTTGATAAGAATGCCCAACTTCTCTAATTCCTCACTGTACTCATGTAGCTGAACCACTTTATTGTTGATCTTGTACTCAGAGGAACCACCTGTAAGAAAATGCATGAATTGGTGAAAGTCAGGCCTTCCTCCTATCCCCACAAATGAGTCTAATCACCTCCTAGAACACTAGGAAAGATTTTTTAAACCAGGTTTACCCACCTACAATGACACGGGCAAAAGTGCGGTCTTCAGCACCGTCCTCAGAGTAGACCATGCTGACAAAGGCTCGGTTAGCAGCTGGCTTGCCCACAGGAGCTCCATGGATTAGGTCCCGAAGGGTCTTTACCCGAAGGTTGCTGGTTTTTTCACCTAGCACAAAGCTGATGGCATCCATGAGATTTGACTTACCTAAGGGAAGAGGGCACAAAGAGAGCACAAAGCAGAGGAGTGAAAATCAGGAAGGGAAATGGAGAAAAATCACTCGGAGAAATAACTAGGTTCTCTATTCACCCAATGCACAGACCAATGGGAGAAATTATGCCTCTACTCTCATAAAAATTGGGCCCAGGCAAAATTCTGGATCAAAGACTAGAAGAAACAGCCTCCCTTGTTGTTACTACTAATAGCATCCAGAAACTAGAATTCCCTAAGAATATATTCAAAAGAATGGATTGTTCTGCAACCTTCACCAACACAGGCTAATACCCATGAACATAAAACAAGATAAAAAAAAGAAAGATATGAAACTCTATATAGTTTGATCTCAATAATGTAAAACCAAAAAAATGGGCTAGTAAAATAAGGGAAAATGAGGTGTTTTTGTTTTTTTTTTAAATTTCAGTGTTGCAAAATGAAAAAGCTGTGTCAATCTATTGTACAACAATGTGAAAATATTTAACATTAGTGTGCTTGTACATTTAGAAGTGATTAATTTTGCAAAATTTCATATGTATTTTACTACAATTTTTTAAAAGGGCACATTCTAGTTATGATACAATATGAAGCAACCTAGACCAAGCATGGTAGCACATGCTTTTAATCTTAGCACTCCAAAGGCTGAGTAAGGCACATTGGCACAAGTTCAAGGTAGTCTGAGCTACCAAATGAGGCCCTCTCTCAAAACAACAAAATCAAAATCCCACACAACTCTATATGAATCACCAACCATCAGCTACAAAGTATCTTGCCAAAAATATTTAACCTGAATATAAACATAACCTTTCAACCTAAATGCTATTTTCTCGAAAATACAGCAGATAAATAAACCTAGTAAATGATACTATGAGGAAACCTTAGACCAAAAAAAGGTGAGATAATCAACAGCACTTATCTAGGATGCTCAAGACCCTAGGTTCTATCCCTAGCACCCCCAGCCCTATAAGGAGGTCAATGACTAAAAGGAAATGGGAAAAACCATTATAGAACATAGGAAATTACTGAGATACATTAAGTCCCCCACTTATGAATGAGTTCCATTTTGGTAGAATGTCTCCAAGTTGGATTTGTTGGTAACCAACAAAGTGAGTCTTATACAATATACCTGTGAATTTTATTCAGTATACCTGGGCAAGTTCACGACTGGAGTGTTTATAAGTCAGGGACTTACTATATAAAAAGTGCAGTGTGTGAACTCTGGATTCTAGTTCAAAAATAAAAAAAAATGTAAAGGTGAAATGTCATCAAGTCTGCAATTTACTTTTCAACAATTATGCAAAATACATGTCTGCTAATTTTAATAAAAACTTGAGAAGGGAAGATATAGGAAAAACACATGATAATGTAAACAGTATAATTGCAATTGCTTTTTTTAAAAAATTTATTTATTTATTTATTTATTTATTTTGTGCATGTGTGGCCAGCTCAGCCCAGCAGGGGGTGGGGCTGGCTGGCATGTGGCGCTGGGGGATTGAACCGCGGTCCCTGTGCTTTGCTTATCTTAGCTTGTTCTAAGTAGGTGCTTTAGACCACTGAGCCATCTCACCAGCCCCTGCAATTGCTTTTGAGAGGTAAACAAGGTAAATGAAGTCGAGAGAATCTCTTACATAGTGCCATCCTTCAGAATTTTCCAAATGTTTTTATTGTGTATGTTTCAGCTATACAAATGAAGGTTCTGTTTTAGTAATACTGAAGGTTGAATCCAGGGCCTTGGCTCTGAGCTGCATCTCAAGTCCTTTTATTTTGAGGCAGGGTCTAAGATTCCTAGGCAGGACTTGAACTTGTAATCCTATTGCCTCAGCCTCCCAGAATAAAGGTGAGATAGTCAAAAGCATAGTCCCAGAATGATGGGACTACAGTTGTCACCATCCCATTCAGTTTATGAATCAGTATTTTAAGATAAAGTGTGGCTATCTTTTCAACAGTGCTATTATAGTTTCATTTTCTTCGTATTAGATTCCAACGAAAGGATTTTTTTTTGGTGGAACCAGGGACTGAACTCAGACCCTTGCGCTTGCCAGGGAAGTGCTTATTCCACTGAGCCATCTCCCTGGCCCAAAAGGACATTTTTAAAAAAGTTTAGACTGGTGTTACAGGATGAAAAGGTACAGTTTAATTTCAGTAAATTCTATCTCATGATTCTCCCCATTCATGTTATATGGCTGAACCGAGGATCTGATATTCAATAATACCATTCTATCCAACCATAAAAAAAGGTCCTTCCATGGAAGCAGAAAAAAGTGATTAAGACCTTGGGCCCAGATGTGGCAGGGAATGCCTATATTCCAAGCTACTTGGGGGACTGAGGCACTGCTGCAAGTCCAGGGCCATCCTGACCAACTGGAGGGGTTTAGGGGCAGACCACATGCTTAGCATGCAAAAAGTCATGAGTTCAATCGTAAGCACTAAAACAAAGAAAAAGGTTGGAAAGGGGCTTGTATGACAGACCCAGACCAATTCTAATACTAGTTTCGGTATTTCTTAGCTGGTGCCCCCTCCCCTAACCAGGAAAAAATGAAAAAGACCTGTAACTCTACAGGTCTAAAAAAACGAATGGCATATTCTTGTGAAGTATGACAGGCATAGGTTCTAATCCTGGCTCTTAGAAACATAGGCAAATTGTTATACTTCTGTATCTCAGTCCCTGTAGGTATAAAGTGAAGGCTTTATTAGGTGTAAAGTATGTGCTTTGGATTCATCAAATCCTGGGTTCAATCTCCAGAACCAAACATGAAAAATACAATAGCACAAATGCTAAGAATTCCAATGAAACACTTGGCATAAATAGATGCTCCATAAAGGATAGGCCTATCCTAACACCGCGTCTGGACTCAGCTGTCTGACCTATTACAGACTAGTACATCACACAAACCAGGTGTCAGTCTTTCAGGAACTAATTTCCAATCTTTTGGGCTTCTCCCACAATCTCCAGGAAAGAGAAGAATTCACAACCAAAAGCCTCTTTACACAAACATTCAATTATATCTCAAACATTTTTATAATATATAGTACATACAATACACCAATAAAATGTTTCAAGGATGGGCGGCGGAGATGGTTCAATGGAGTAAGCACTTCCCTGGCAAGCACAGGAGCCTGAGTTCAATCCCCAGTTCCGCAAAAAAAAAAAAAGTTTCAAGGAAACATTCCTTAGCACACTCACAGACCAGTTATTAAAACACAAAAACATACACCAGAAATAGAAGACAGAAGAAAATAAACATTAATGTTTACAGTGTCTGCTGTGTGCCAGAAAACAAGAGCAACAGATTAAGAAGGAATACTTCCTAGAGATTGACTTGAAGAATGGGGCAGGAGGTAGTATGACCAAGGACATTTTTAGAACAGTTGGATATAAAAATCTACCAATGTTGAGGAGACTGAATGCCAAAAGGTGTATGCTGGCTTTTTCCAAAGGGGATGCAACACCAGAACCCTAAGAAACTGGGTAATTTCCACACATTAACCCTCCAGGCCAGTGGTTCTCAAACGACCTGAAATGGGTAAGTAATTCTGTGCTCTGTCTTACAACAAGCAATGTCAGAAATTAGGACAGGCAACGTAAAAGAGGAATTTTTGTCAATCATACTTGGGAAGTAGAAGTGCTATCATCCAGAGGGCAAGTGCCAGGGAAACCGCAAGACACAATACACAGGACCAGCCTTACTACAAAGAGTTATCTCACTGATGTGCCAATATTGAGAACTCGCCCTCTAAGCTGAGATCCAAACTTGGACAAGATTCAAGAGCAGGGTCCGGGGCTGGGGAGATAGCTCAGTAAAACAAGCGCTTGCCTGAGAAGCGCAAGGGCCTGAGTTTAATCCCCAGTTCCACCAAAACAAAACAAAACAAAATAAAAAACAAAACAAAAAAAAGGAGCAGGGTCTCCGGGCTGGAAAATAAGTGGCAATGACAGCAGAATTCCCATCAGACCACTTCGGAGTACATGAGTATCACCATATGGAAACAAGGAAGTTAAGCTACGAATAGACACTTCCTGATACGAATAAACACTTCCTGTAAAGTGCCGGCTCAAGTAACTGTCACACTAACATGTCCCATTTCCTGAACAGCCTAAAATTATTTTCTCCTTCATTTTCTTTCCCATTTAGAATATAATTTCCACGAGAACGCAGATTTTACTTATTCTATTCTCTGATATTCCACAACTTGAACTCATGATGATCATTAAAAGCAAAAATGTGGAAGGCAAATGAGTTTAAACTTTTGACAGTTTCCATGGCAGGAAAGGAACGCGTCGCGGCAATGATCTCTGAAAAACTCAGGATACCAAGAATTCAAGCGCTGGGTCTTGAATTTAAAAGTGCCGCTTTGGGAGAGAGGAGCAAAAAGAAGGAATTGGAGTCTACCAATGTAGGTGGCAGAGGGCACGAGGGTGAAGCTGGAGTGTACCGTCTGGAACATCAGCCACATCATGGCATAGCTCCCACATTTTTCAGGTGGGTCGAACAAGGCTGGGAAGCCGGAACCAGCCAGACAGGCAAGAAGGCGCGCAGCTGGCAGCTGGCTCCCTGGCAGTTGGCCCCCGATTAGCCTCTTTTGGCGGGAGGGGGCAATAGGCGGGGCATTGTACAGTTTGGCCAGTACCACTCAGGTCGGAGCGGTGTCCTATAAAACTTGGGGAACTAACACCTGGGGAAGACGCTGGAGTCAGAGGAATCGCGGGCGGAATGGGTTCGAGTCGAACCCCCTAAGCAGCTAGGAACGTTTTAGGGTTCACAAGGTTTCAGGTTGCAGGGCCTGGGTTGTACTACTCTAGTGCCAGAGAAGGGGGGTTCCAGGCCGGGACGTGTGCTGAGCCACAGCTGGGTTTATCTCACCAGAGCCATTGGGTCCAATGATGGCGGTGAACCTCTGAAACGGTCCGATAATCTGTCGACCCTTGTACGATTTAAAGTTTTCGATCTCAATCAATTTCAGGAAACCCATAACGGCGACGACGGCAGTAGTGAGAAAGGCCCCGCCTTACGCTCAGGAACTGATGTAGCCCGCGCGGAAAGGCCGCGGTGCAGGCCGGGAAGAGGGTAAAGCTCGCGAGAATAACTCCATTCCAAACGGGATTTCCTGCTTCCTGTGCGAGCCGGAATTTGACGTAGATGGTTTTGTTGATCCATTGCTAGGGCTCGAGACTGTGACTTGTTTAGGCCCCGCCCCCTCAGTGTTGCACAGCAACACACGCGGCAGCGACCGTGGACTGAATTGTAGAGTTGGAGCCAGAGGACTCAGAGAGCTTGGGCGATCTAGAAGGCAGGCGGGACTTGAACCCACATTTGTTGTGACTAATCAGAATTCAAAGTTATGTCCCCCAAGGCAAGTGGAAGGTGGGAACCCCGCTGTGGCTTTAGTCTAGCCAGCCATAAGATTCCAACAAGGCAGAGCCAGGAATTGGAAAGACCCGGGGAAACGGAGGGCTGGTCTGGAAGGAAAGGGTCAGTGGAAGGATTCGGTGTTAGGTGAACTCAGACTTGCTGATGGTAAAAGTGAGATTGGAGGCGGAATGACATGTGAAGGGGGGATATTCCTGGGCGATGGGCAAGCAAACTGGGGACAGTTATGGCCTGAGATGGCTCCTAGTCCTTGCCTCACTCCTTTTCCTTCACACAGGGCTCAGAGACTGCCACAGTAACCCAAGAACAGACTTGGTTCCACACCTAACCTACGAGCTTCATAGTCGGCCTTCCTGAGAAAGGTATTTTGTGTGAACCTGAACCTCCTGGAGTCAGGATCTCTAAGCCAGTACTCTCCATTTCCAACCTTCCTCCCCATCCAATTCTCCCTTCATAGCTTTTCCCATTCTGTTCCCTAGCAGTCAAAGAAGCTTAAACTGTCTATTGAATCTTCCCCTTCAGTGACCTTATATCATGGCAGATGGAACTGGTAGGATGGGCTTGGTGCTATCCTCAACATAGATATGGAAAGGATCTGGTAGTTGCTGTAGCCATTCCTGTGACTATTTTTTAAATGACTGCTGAAAACTAGTAAAAGTCCTAAAGACTTAAGTCAAGTCCAGTGAAGTGAGAAATCTTGGTTGATGGGATCTAGTAGAAGAACCATAAATGAAGTTCAATTGGGAGAAAGTCGCAAATCGGGCCACTTGTCTCCTTGGACATCTCTTCTGCCTTGTACATTCTTGTTCACCCACACTTACCTTAGAGACTTCATACAGTTTTGTAGCTTTAAATTTCTTTGTGTTACTGGGTAAGGGTGTAGTTCAGCACTAAAGCACTTGTATAGCATGTGCAAGGCTTGGGATTCCATCCCCAACAGCACAAAAAAATTTATTTGTATCAGTCAGGATAGGCTAAATTATACTGAAATTACAAACTCAAGTTTCAACAGCTTAGAAAAAGAAATGTTTGTGTCTCACTTAGGCATCTTGCCCATTGTAGGCTCTATATCATCATTCCAGGACACAGGCTCAAAGAGCACCCCTTAATCTGGGACATTGCCAGTGTCATATCAGAGTGAATAGAAAAAGTAATAGTCACTGAATGGCTCTTAGTTCTGCTTGGGAGCAATGTGTCAATCCTCACATTGCAGGGAGCAAAGCAAATCAATGGCTAACCCCAAGGGAAATGACATAGGGATATATAATCCTTAGCAGCAAATATTTTTCAACAATACTAGTCATACCATCTGTATGCTAACAATGTACACAACATCTCAAATTCAACCTGTCCAAAACTAATGCTCTGGTGTGGTGGTACAAGTCTATAATCCCATCACTTAGCAATCTGAGACAAGATAGGTGAGTTGAAGGCTAGCCTAACCTACAAAGTGAGGCTCTGTCAAAAAAAAAATGCTCTGATCCTCCCACCACCTACTTGCTCACCCCACATAGACTGTTCAGTTGATCCATCTGATGGCTCAGGCCCAAATCCTTGAGGTCATTTTTTTCCCATAATTTTATTGAATTGAGGTCATTCTTGATCCCTCTCACACTGCACACCCAACTTATCAGAAAGCAGGAAGTCTAGTCATTCCTGCCTTCAAAATAAATAAATACGACCACTTCTCAACACCTCTGCTGCTGCTAACCCAGTGTGAATCACCATGATCTCTTCCCCCCCCCCGGAACCGGGGATTGAACTCAGGCCCTTGGGCTTGCCAGGCAAGCGCTTATTCCACTGAGCCATCTCCCCGGCCCCCTTAATTTTTTTTTCTTTTTTCTTTTTTTGCCATAATCTCTTGCTTGGAGAACTGCAAAAGCCTCAACGGATCTACTTCTAGTCTTGCTTCCTCTTTCCCCATTCTGTAACCCAGCAACCAGAATGACCCTTTAAAAATCAAAGTCAAAACATTTTACTTCACTGCTCAAAAACCTCTAGTAGCTGCCCACTTCTCAAGAGTTAAAGCCAAGGCCTTTGTAATGGCCTACAAATCCTACTATGATATGCTCCACATTCTCTAATGCCATTTATTAACTATTTATCCTGCACCCACTTACTCTAGCCACTTAACCTCCTTGCTGTTCCCTTGTCTGCCTCTCATGATTTCACCATAAAGCCTTTGTGCTTGCTGTTCCCTCTGCCTGGAATGATCTCTTCCAGATCCATGGGCAGATGCATGGACAATTTCTTCACCTCCTTCAAGTGCTGTTTAAATAATGCTTTTTTCAGTGTTGTCTCTCCTGACTAAAACTGCAAAATCCCCCCATTTTCTTGGTACTTCTCAATTTCCCTTATAATGTGCAATACTTTTCCAATGTAACTTACCTTTGTGCAAACTATTTAATGCATTTAACTCTTTATTATCTGCCTGTTCCCACTAGGAAAAGAACCTCCATGGAGACTCAGATTTTTGTCACTTTGTTTGTTTCTCAGATAATTGTCTGGCTGCTAGTAGGCATTCTACAATTTTTTTTTTTTTTTTGCGGAACTGGGAATTGAACTCAGGCCTTTGCGCTTGCCAGGGACGCGCTTATTTCACTGAGCCATCTCCCCGGCCCCTTTACAAATGTTTCTTAAAGGATGGAATGAACAGGGTGGCAAAAGCAATATACTGAGTAATATAGCCCGACATTTTATTTTTCTGTATTTAGGACAGGGTCTACAGGGTCTTTCGGGTCTCACTACATAGATTGGACTCATAGTGATTCTCCTGTTTTCAGTCTCCCAAGCACTGGGATTACAGGATGCCCAATAACACGTAGTCTCACTTGCTGTTTTGGTACACTCTGGGGTTAGGGCTGGCACAGCACGCCCAGGATCAAACCCCAGCCACTGTGCTCTGCCTAAGCAGGTACTTTAGTCCACTGAGCTATCAGGCCAGCCCTAGCCTGACATTTTAGAAAGGTCAAAAACAATAAAACTTTAAAATGTTCAGGGGTTCACAGACACACATGTGTAAATATCGTATAGTCTCCCTGGTATAGGAACTCAAAAGAAGAAATACAGATAGAAGGATATGGTGCAAGTAGAGGGAAAGCAGGATCTCGAGGACTGACTGATCGGGAGAGGGAAAGGAGAAGAGCTGGGAGACATGACAATGTCAAGCCATACAGTTATATGTAGAAGATGAGCAAGGCAATGATCCTGATAATATTCAGAAGGTTTTTTAATCTAGCAGTTAATTGGAGAGATTCTCACCCTGACTAACTCTTTATGCTGATACCTGTGAACTAAGTTACTGCACTGCAGATGGTAATTTGTAATAGTAGTTTCATGTTTGGAGGGCCTGTCATTGTGGTATTCTGAATATGGGCTGCTTGTTATGACATGCCAGTTGCTGCTATGACGTCTCTCGGGTAGGTGGATGTTCAAGAAGAAGGGGGTGGTGAATGAAAGCAAGAGACAGGAAAAGGAATATTGTGGGACTATCCTGCTTTAAGGTTGTATATGGTGAGATTTTTGGACTTATGTGCAAACAAGAGAAGTATATAATTCTTTATCCTATTTTTAAAATATAATCTAATTTTTAAATATTTTTTATCATGTTATGTAGGGACTTAAAGTTCAACATATCAATGCTTGATGAAAAATGCCTGTTCCTTATTATGCCTAAGATGTTTGAAATGCAGAGATGGTGAGGTTAAGCTTAATAGCCTAAGTTGTTTGATAATAACAATGGGCTTGTCTTCTGGGTGGTTAACAACCTAGGTTTGCAGACCAAAATTGGAGAAAAAGGAGGGCTGCAAGGACAGCCATCATTTTGGCCCTAGCCTTCCAAGGTCAATTAAGACTCAGGACATATGAGAACTTGTACTGTAACATCATGTGACTCGGTAGTGTCCCAAATTTTCTGATCAAGGAGATTATGGGGCCAAGGAGGAAGGCGGTCGATGATGTAGAGTGTGCCTAGGGAGAGTCGCATGGAGAGAAAACATTCTCTCAGGCTTTCACGGAGAGCACATTGGCCAGGCAATGGCTGTGACTCATCCACATGGCTGACACTGACAGGGCTTCTACAATCTGAGGTACAAGATCTCAGGATAAGTCCTGAGGGGATTTCACTGGCCTTGTCAGACCCAAAAGCTACAACTCTTGTTGCATAGGTCCTGCTTTACCTTGGTCTTGACCATCCAGTAGAAAAGTATAAAAATGAAGTATAAGATGTAAAGCCATGCTATCATGTTGAGCTGTGGGGGAGTCAGGTCAACAATTTCTGACATTGCCAGTAAAGCGGAAGACCCAATACTATTGTGGGCTACTGGACTCTTTTAGAATATTTTGCTGAGTTTACACACCTATAATATTCAAATAATGGAACTTAACAAAAAAAGGGTATACAGATGAATGTCCATTTTGTATCTGTATATTCAAAGTGGTTAAGATAGATATATGGTTACATTCTCTTAATGAATAGAATGATTTGTTCTAATGGTGTTTGTAGATAGGATGTCAGGTCCGCATCTTGTGCAGCAATTGACCACTAGGAAGAATGTATGCAGTGTGTTAATTATTGAAACTGTCCTACCGATTTGATATGAGACTGTCTCATTGCTATTTGTTTATCAATAAAAATATGGCAAAAAAGAAAAAAAATGTTCAGGGGTTCAGACACAAACATAATAGAATAATACAGATTACAGAGGGAACCATACAGACTTTGAGTAGTGTGGGGGTTATTCTTGGAGTAAGGATGAAGCAGAAGAGACACAGTACACTTTAATCCATTCAAGTGGGTAGTTGATTCAGGGTTTCTAACTTTGTCTTGCTTCCAAACATACACGTGGGTTATGTATATTTTCCTAAATGTATCAACTATTTTGTTTGAGACAGGGTCTCTCTGTGTAGTTCAGGCTGGCCTCAAACTCTTGACCTGAGTGCTGGGATTAGGCATGCACCATAATGCCCAACCTGTATCAACTATTTTAGTTACAAAATGGTTTAAAAAAAGATGGGGGCCAGGGATGTACCTCAGCAGTACAGCACCTGCCTGGCAAGCATGAGGTCCTGAGTTCAATTCCCAGTACCAAAAAATAAAAATAAAGATGAAAAGTAGCTATAGGAGAAGTTGAATAATGATGCCCACACATAGTGACACACACCAAGGCTCTAAAGTAGAAACAGTTGTGTTGGAGTACTTGCTAGGAGCCCAGTGTGCCTGGGATACAATAAGCAAGGGAGACAGTAGTATGTAACAAACTGGAGAGCAGATCTTGGAAGCCTGGGCTAAGGAGTTTGGATCTGATTCTCAGTGCAGTATGATGCCAGTAAAAGATTTTAAGCAGGTGAGAAGCAAATTTATGCTTGTAAAGTTGTTTTGTTTTGAAGCAGAGTCTTGCCTAGGCTAGCCTTGGACTTTGTAGCCCAAGCTGGCCTTGAACTTAATGATCCTCCTGCCTCAGCCTCTCAAACACTGGGATTAAAGGCCTATACACCTACACCTGGCTCAGTGTTTTTCTGCCCTGGCTTTGGCTGCCTTGCATGCCAAAAGTGAGTTTTCCAAAATATGAACACAGGCAAATTTAAGCTCTCTAGCCTTTAACTGGCTATAACGTAAGTAATAAAGGCAAAGGAAATATTTATTTTAGAGAAGAAAGCTGTTTTTGCTTGTTGTGTGATGAATAGACTATTAGAGGAAGCTAGAAGACCAACGTGGAGACCACTGCAGTCATTCAGGAAGGTGATGACAGTGGCTTTGACTAGGGCTATTTTTGAGAGAATGAGGGAAAGTAAGGATGAAAGATGCCACTTAAGTGTGGGTCTGAACCACCTGGTGAAGGGTGAAATGAGGAAAATTGAGTAGAGAAAAGGCACATATTGTCAGAACCTTTGAGGCTTAAAAAGGTGAGGAGCCAGACCATCAAGAATCTTATAAATCTGGCACAAGGTGTTGGACCTTATCTTGTGAACACTAGGGAGCTATTTGCTTTAAAGCTCTTTCAAAGATTTTAAAGGGCCAGCCTGATAGCTCAGCGGACTAAAGCGCCTGCTTAGGCAGAGGCAGCAGCCAGGTTCAATCGCTGGCATGCTTTGCTGTCGCCGTCCACAGGGCGTACTGAGACAGCCACTGAGAATGGGTGTGGTGGTGCACCCCTGTAATCCCAGCACTTGGGAGGCTGAAAACAGGAGAATCATTATGAGTCCAATCTATGTAGTGAGACCCTGTAGACCCTGTCCTAAACACAGAAAAAAAAAAAAAGATCTTAAACTAAGGAGTGGTCAGATGTGCTTTTAGAAAAATTACTCTGGTAGCAAAGAAGATAAATATTGCTTGACATTAGACTGTGAGTGCTAACAGCAGAGATGGAGGACACAGATATAAATATATCCGGAAGTAAAATGAGTCAGAATCAATTACAAAGGAGATTATTAGAGAGAAAGGAATGGAGGGGAGATGTCATCAAGAACCATGGTCAGCACTGATGGGCCATTTCACCTCCCTCTTGCTCCAGATGTATAAGGCAGACCTGTCATCAGATCCCAAAGAGGTGGCAGCCATTGAGGCTAGAAGAAATCGGGAAAAAGATCGACAAAATCGATTCTTCAATGTGAAAAACCGAGTCATGGGGGTGAGTGGGCAGGCGGTCTGTTTCACAGGACTGGGACCCCTTCACGGTTACATGTGGAAAGGAACATGGCAGTGCTTGCTATGGCCCTTTCACCAACTCACACAGGTATTAGGGCTGGAAAGGAGGAGGCATGTACCTTAACAGGCCAGGGAAGGGTTTGGGAAGAGGGTTGGAGAGATATAGGGAAGAGATTGAAGGTGACAACTATCTATTTTCTTGTTAGCTCTGGGCCATATGGACTTATTCTCTAGAGACAGGCAACATGGACCCAAAAAAGGCATGAAGAAGCAGGATGTGTGTGTGCATGCCTGCAATTGCAGCATTCTGGAAAGCTGAGGGAGGACCAGTGCAGGTTAGAGATCAGTGTCCATGATTTAGTGAGACCCTGTCTCAAAAATAAATAAGTCTGGGGATATAACCCAGTACAAAGGCCCTAGCTTCAATCCTCAGTACCACAAAAATAAAAGGACCTAAACAATATTTAGTGTTGCATATTACATATGCCTAGGCCGTGTTTGCAGGGTTACCTGAGATCTTGTAAGCAGAACAAGGGATAAACTTAAGGGTGAAGGGGAGCTTACTCTTCACTACACTGAATCCCCTTTTCTCTTTTGAAATGTTTTATAATTAAACTAAAGAGAAAATATTGATAGCTTAAGGAATAAGAAACAGGATTGTTGGGTGGGTGCAACAGCATTCTGGAAAAAGACACCATACCTCTGTACCAGGCCATGTCTGCTGTCAGAGGTATAGTTTTGAATAAGTCATCTTTGTCCTCTGAGCTCTAGGCTCCTCTTCCATAAAATGAGTAAAATGGAGGTATCACTCTGAAAACCAAAACATAGTGCCTGACACAAGGAAGTAGTTGGCTGAAGTTTTGAGTTGTCTGATGGAGATACAGGTGGCAAGCATTCCCTTGAGGCCTGTTCTGTGCTAAGCACTGTGGTGGGTAGTGGGGATACAAAAATAACATAAGGTTCAGTCTGCCCTGAAAGTGCTATAGTCTGGTAGAGAAAATAACAGGCAAGTCAGTTTCATTGTAATGTGGACAGTGGATCCCAGATTAAGGGAATAGAACCTGTTCAAGGGGTCAGGAAAGCAAAGCCTGAGCTGGTCTTGAATGGCAAATTGGAGTTTGGGTAAAGAGGGAAGGAAAAGAGCGTTCCAAGTGGAGGAGCAAGATGATGGGTTCCAGACAGCTTAAGATGTGCTTGGAATTGGAAGAACAGCTCCTAAGGCCAATGTGAAGAGGGCCAGGAAAAGAGTACAAAGAGGTAAGGCTTGAGGAGGTAGAGGCTACACCAAGGAGGTATTTATGATTGGAACTTTATCCAGTAAGTTCTAGAGAAGCATAGCAGGATTTTGAAGAACATTAAGTTCTAAGAAGTTCACGTTAGAGCACTCAAGGCCCCTTGCTGGGCTCCTACATTGATTTAACTCCTTTCTTTCGGACCCAGGTGGATGTGGAAGCTTTGAACAATCAAGTGGAAGAGCACAAGCTTCAAGAGGCAAGAGAACGAAATAAGGAGGAAGCTTATGGTAACTACCCAAACCAGGGACAGACCAAACAAGGGAGTAAAGCAACAGCCTGAATGAGCTGAAGTAGGGCCATTCTGTTTCTGAGTAGGGCCTAAGGCCCTGGGATAGTGAGACAAACTAGTTGGCCCTTGGGAACACAGGCCAAGGAGACTGGGCTCTGACCCTCTTGTTGTGCATTCTCTATGTCCCTGCTCATCACCCCCAGGTACCAAGAATGTGCACTATGATCTGGTAGCCCAGATGCTAGAGAAGGAGGAGGCAAAACGAGCACGCCGCATGGCTAAGAAAATCCAAGATTTTCGACAGCAGAAGCAGGAATTCAAAAACAGATGTGAATTTAAACTTCAGGATCCATTCCAGTTCCAGGGCTGTGTAGCCCAATACCGGGAGCCTCCAGCTTGTCTCAGTGATAATGGTCCCTTCTGTGGCCCAGCCAGCATGCATTGCTTCTTGGGGGAAGATCTAGATAGGGCCTCATTCCTGAGAATGCAACAGCAGCAGTTCAGATACAACTTGGACAGGCAGCTGCAGGAGCAACAGCAAGTCAGGGCTGAACAGAAATATGCAGGTAAGCAGGCTATTCCTTCAGTCTTAAGAGACCAAGGCATAGCAGGAAATTCTCCTGAGCTGGCTACAGCATCCACAAGGCCAGAATAGTGTGGGGAATTTGTTACCCATAATGCCAATAGTGAAACATTGGACTGTGCAGGTCTAACCTTCCTGATTTCCTTCAGTAACTAACAACATACCTGTTGTTTCCAACCAACACTCAGTGTTCTGGCCCTCCATTACCAAGATGAAGCATGGTATACACACACACACCTGCCAACTTTTTTATTGTACTGGAGAGTGAACACAAGGCCTTCACACATGGACACACAACCTCAGTCTCCGCCACCCCACTTTTGAGACAGGGTCTCCCTAAGTGGCTAAGTTGCCCAGGCTGGGCTCAGCACCCCCCCCCCATGCTGAGATTGTAAGTGTGCATCAATATGCCTAACTAAGCATACATTTTACCTGAGCTACATCCCCAGTTTCATCTTTAAAACAGGTGTACTAGGGTCAGCAGACTATGCACAGAGACTGGGGTTCACACCACATGCCATGCTGGCCCCACCCCCGGGTGCACTGAGCTGGCCACTGAAACGGCATGGTGGCACACACCTATAATCCCAGCACTGGGGAGGCTGAAAACAGGATCACTATAAGTCCAAGCTGCATAGTGAGACCCTGTACCAAATACATAAAATAATTGTACTAATCCTTACCACGGGGTAGCTACTGTTATTTTGTCTGTGGCCAAATCTTCCTTTAGAGAAAGCCCTTCTAGAACAAGGACCATATCTTATGTCCATGCACTATTCACCTTTCAGATCACCACAATGTCCAGTAGATCCTAGGACAGGAAGATCAATGTGTAGCTAAAGTGGGATAAAAAGTCTGTATTTTTGCTTGTGCTATTCCCCCAGCCTTGAACACTGTTTGCTCCTTTTGCCTGTATACAAAATGTACTTCAAAGATCACCTCCTCCTAGAACCCTTCTTCTCACCCACCACCCAAAGACTTCATGTTTTCTATTCTGTTTGGGTGCTGTGGATTGAATGTGGGGCTTCACACATGTTAATTATGTGCTCTACCACTTAATTACAACCCCTCGGTCTTCATGCCCTGTATACATCTCTGCCATTGTCCTTACCAGATTATGGTCTGATTATCTCTTTGATCAGTTTCCCACACTAGACAGGGAATTCTTCTGAGGACAGGATCTAATTCCATAGTATCCTTGAAACCCAGTACATGGCCCTTAGACTGAGGCTTAGAGAAAAGAAATTATTTACCCAAGGCCACACTCAGAGGTAACAAAACTATACCACAAGCCAGGTTGCTTCTGCACTTGGACTATCTGTAGCCCCAAAGAATTGCTCCTTCTACACGCCTACAACTTGGATACTAACCCCCTCGAGAACATTCATACACATAAAAAACATTTGTTGAATAAGTGCTGTAATAAGTGAACCAAGAATGAAGCAAGCCATTATGGTAACTCTGTGCAGATACGCTCAGTGACCAGCTGCAACTAGCCATGGACACGCAGGCTACCCAGATGGCCAGGCTGGAAGAGTCTTGTCGTGTTGCCATGAGGTCTGCCAGAGCCAATGCCAACAAAGTCCAGGTATGGACTGACCCATCCAGTATACTGGGCTGTCCCCAAACTTCTGAACAAAGTTCTGGGGAACCTTAGCCACATCTTCCTTCTCCACCTAAGGTCCTTCTTAGGGCACAAGTTGCCTCTCTCTACCTCCATACATGGGATGACCTAAGAACAAAACGTTGCCCTTCATTCCTATCTCTAAGGCCTTCCTGAGTGCAGAGGAATCCCCTGCCCTTACAGTCTTTAGAAGGCCATGCACTGTTTCTTTGTTCTCTCTGAGATGGAGAGGTGGGGCCATGTTTTTCCCACCCCTGCAAGTGAGAGCTCCCTAAGATGGAGTACTTAAAAACATATATTTGGGGACCCCACCAGGCAGCTAGGCTGGCTGAGCAGCAGCACAATGAACATCAGCGTCAACAGGAAGCCAACCTCACAGACATACAGAAGCAAAGCACCAGTAATCTCCTGACTGAGAACACCCAGGCTACTCAGCACTCCATGGCTCCCCACCGAGTCCAGCCCTATGGCTGGAAGGGTATGACTCCAGATCAGAAAGCTGACATCAAGAGAGCTCAGGAGGCACAGTGCCATGAGAAGGAGGCACAGCGCCAAGCTGAGCAAGCATTGGATGACAAGTGGGCCAGCCAAACTGTATGCTTGGCCCAAGCAGCACTGGAGCTAGAGGAGCAGGAGAAGGAATTGTGTGCTGAATTTCAGAGAGGGCTGGGCTCCTTCAACCAGCAGCTGGCCCAGGATCAAAAGGCCCAGTGAGTTCTAGGGGGTGGCAGTGGGGATGAATGCCAAGGGAGGGTTGGAAGGGATGGTGATGAACCAGGGACAGAAAGGAGGGATGGCAAGGACCAGGAAAAGAAGGAAAACACATTATCTGAGGTTTCTGGACTTCTTTTCACAGGCAAAATTATCTGAATTCAGTGATCTACACCAATCAGCCTACAGCCCAGTATTATCTACAGTTCAACACTAGCAGCCGCTGAACTCGAGAAGGTCATCTCTTTTTATTAAGCTCACAGATGGTTAACAATCAGAAAAATGCTGCATAGCCCTACCTTGAATCCATTCCCTAATGGGAGAGCTAAGCTGATACCCCCATCTTTTATCCAAGACAATAAAGTTATTCACTGAAGTCAAAGTCGTGTGTAACAGGACACAAAAGTGTGATGTACTGCCTTTCCCATGCTACCCTGGTGCTTTGGGCATCCAACACTGTTGGAGCCTTCACTTTTCTTCCCCATGCCAGCTACTCCAGTACACAGCACTGCCCATATTCCTTTGGAGACTTTATTAGTCACAGAGGCAATTGGTAGGTGGTTACAAATGGCTATTGGGCTTCCTCAGAGGAAGGTAAGGCCCAAGAGCCTGTGTTTTCCCTGCCTTCTCCTTTCAAGGCTGCATGCGGATGGCCCCATCCAGCCGGATGACCTCGCCATTGAGGAATGGGTTCTCGATTATGGTCTGTACCAGATGAGCATACTCAGCAGGGTCTCCAAGTCGAGTGGGGAAAGGTACCTGGCTGGCCAAGAAGTTACGCACCTTTTCTGGGAGGCTGGTCAGCAGTGGGGTGCCAAACAGGCCTAAACAAGATAACCAGAGTGAGACTCACCCTTATTTTCATATGTACTCGATTTTTTTCCCACCTTAGCGCTACTTGGTGTTTCCCTGGGGTCCAAAAATAGAAGGCTGATGTTGCTTAGGTGGTACATATATTCCCTTAACTACCCACAGATTCTTCCCAGTCCCAGGTATGGCAAGGAGAAGGATATTGTCTACCTGGAGCAATGGTCATCACCCGAATGCCTATGGGAGCCAGATCCCGAGCAATGGGCAGTGTCATGCCCACTATGCCTCCCTTAGATGCAGAGTATGCAGCTTGTCCAACCTGGAGGAGTGAAGGTTATAGGTGGGAGGGCCCCAACAAGTAACTGAGGAAGCACAGTCTTGCCCCTACCCACAAACCTGGCCATCAAAGGCAGCCACACTGGCAGTATTGATGATAACCCCACGTTGGCCTCCCTGGTCTGGTTCATTCTGGCACATCTCACCAGCAACCAGGCGGATCACATTGAAGGTGCCTAAGAGATTCACCTGGAGGATGAGTAAAGACATGGTGTAGAATCTAAAGCATAAGTTTGTTCCCCAAAGCTTTGGGAGTACCCATCACCAGACACCTCTATTCCTTCCCCTGGAGATCCTCTTAAGACCTTACATTGATAATTCGCTGGAAGTCCTCCAAGCTGTGGGGCTGCTTCTTCTTTAAGTGGTATGTCTTACTGGCCACTGCAATACCTGCACAGTTGACAGCCACATCCACGTGGCCAAAATTTTCCTTTGCTAGAGTCAGGGCTGTCTGTATGTCCTTCTCAGATGTCACCTTCAAAGGGGAAAAATGGAGATGCATTTCCTACCACACATCACTGACCTTGAGGGAGCACAAGGTCCAATTCTTGAGTGGGAAAGAAAAGCCAAGAGAAAAGTTGTGGTAACACTGGAGAATGGGGTGAAGGTAAAAATCATAGGTACTATAGGCAGTCTTGCAAGACTTTTTTTTGCAAAACATTTTTCAAAGCTAAACCTTGTGATAAATTCACACACCCCTGGTGATTCTCAATTGCTGTGGATTAGAGAATTAATACAATCTTGTTTTGAAAACTGTTGATAAGAATGTCAGGGTTTTTTTCTGCATCCCTATCTGCTAGATAATTTCACCATACTTTACTTTCTGTACTTTATTTCTTGAAAACAAATTTTTCAAACTATAGATACCTCCTCCAGGAGACTGTGGTATGTCTAATCCTCTTCCCCATTGTGAATGAATCCCAGTTTTATTTTGTTTTTATTTTTTATTTTTTGGTGGTATGAGGCATTGAACTCAAGACCTTGTGCTTGCCTGGCAAGCACTTACTCCACTGAGCTGTCTCCCCAGCCCACAAATCCTAGTTTTAGAGTCCCCACTTCAGGTGTTCCCACAGTGCTTGAAGGCTTAGGCCAAAAAGGACGAGGTGGTAAGATTCCCAGGCCCGATGGATGACATCCATGGGAAGGACCCCCATAGGTCCCCAGGTAGGTGTTGATGACCTGACACACGCCCTCACCCTCGGAGAAGAGACCTAAGTCCACTTACGTCAGCTGGGGCAAACACACAGCTCTTTCCTAACTTCTTGGCCTGGGCCTCTCCATCAGACTTGGGCAAGTCCAGAAGCACAGCACTAGCCCCTTGCCCCACCAGTCGCTCTGCTGTAGCCAAGCCGAGGCCTGAGGCTCCTCCAGTTATTACTGCAACGAGGCCCTGTGAAAAGAGACCCAAGGTCAGCTGCTACACTGCCAGTCCACCCACTCTTTCACCTGTCCGTTCGCCATACTTCTGCGAGGAAGGTGGGAGGAGTGCCTCCTCTCCTCACTCAGGAGACCTGTGGGGTTCGCATCCCCACACAGTCCATACTGTCACTCCTACGAGCACAGGCAACAGTGGTGACTGTCTTCCCGAGCCCAACCGCCGCAGAATCAGGGCCAAATAAGCATGACCCTTTCTCCAGGTACCAATTTTGTTTCCCCAATTTCCAACCGTGCTGTCCCAGCCACCCAGCCAGGCAAACAGCAGAGAGCAGCGAGGCACAGGGTACGCTACCTTCACGCTCCTACAGGAAGCAGCCATCTTGTACAACTCTTACCGCTGGAGGGCTTTGGCACCTTTTATCACAGGCGTCACTGATTCGCCAAGGCGGAGCCGCTGGGCGGGAACGTCCGCCGCAGGGACGCGGGGGCGTGGCTTCCTGCCCTGTATCTTGGTGGGAGGGTGACTCTTCTGTCCCAAGTGGAATAGCAGCAGTAGGAGCTCGGGGCAGCAATGTAAATCGTTACAACGCCTTTGATCTGCTTTCTAACTGATCATTTGGCAGGCAGCCGGCTCCGAAGGAGGGAGACTGATTAAAAGTGACTTTTTCTCCAAAGAAAAAGCTTTCAAGTATAAATGACTCCTCAATGCATACATACACTGTGGAGACCACTGGAGATACCTAGGGGAGCACTAAAAGGTTTATGCCTTCTAGGAAGTTGGAGAAAGACAATTATAGTACAGACAACGAAAAGGACAGAGAACCAGATTTTGAATCCCGGGTCTTACACATAACACGCAAAGGCAGTGCTACTGAGCTACTTTACCAGCTCGTGGAAAAGATTCCAGAACACACAGATAAAGATATCCAAAAAGGATAGACAAGCGCTGAAGAGAAAGATGTGTCGAGACAGAGACAGAAGTGTCGAACAGAGACAGAAGGATCACACAGACATAAACGTGGAGAGCCACTAAGAGTCAGAGATATGAGCTAGGCGTGGTAGCATACTCCTGTAATCCCAGCATTCTGGAGGCTGAGGCAGGACAATCACTGAGTTGGAGCCCAGCCTAGGCTACATAATGAGTTGAAGACCAGCGTAAACTACACAGTGAGACCCTGCTTTAAAAAAAAAAAAGACAAAAAGATCTTTTATCGGTTCAGACTTTTCTACTCTGCTTTGTCTGTGCCATGTATTTCAAATGCAAAAGCCCGGAACACACATTGTAGAGTGGACCTTAACCAGAAACTTGTTTATTTATTTAAGAGGCTGGCTGGCTTGCTGGCTGCCTTGCTTGCTGGCAAGGTCTCACTATGTAGTGCAGTCTAGACTTGAACTCACCGTGTAGCCCCGGCTGGCCTCCCACTTGCAGTAATCCTTTTGCCTCAACGGCCCCACTGCTGGAATTACACAAATGCACGACCATGTCAGCTCGTGATTTGTACTGGTCCCATACTTGCTGGGGAGGTTGTACTCCGGACTTCACCGCAATAAGTGAAAATCAGTGAAGTAGTCATGTGATATTTATTTTAGTATTTATTTATATATGTATATACTTTTAAGGCTTTATAAACCCTCCCCACACTCATAAACCTTTTTCATACTTTTAAAAACACTTCTAATGTTCTTAACCATTTTCTAAACTTGTAAACCTACATAATTTTAGCAACATATGTATACTGTATGGTACTTCAAAATCCTGCAGTATAGCAAAAAAAAAAAAACCCCACAATAAATAATTTAGATTAATATTTTTTGAAAACCTGTGAAACAGTGGGTCTGCAAAAGTTGAACCGTGAAACAGTGAGGGACTACTGTGTTTTAAAATCCTAGGCCTTTGGTCATTCTAAAATAGCTTTCCATCCTCATGCTCATTAGAATATTTTTTAATGTGTGGGTAGAGCCTAGGACCTGTGCACTGAGCTATATCCCCAGTCTTTTATAACTATTTTGAGACAAAGTCCCTCTAAGCCCCTCTATACTTTTCCTCAAATCAAGGTCATAGGGCCACAGATCTTAGCCGAAATTTTTCAGCCTCATAACTGCTCTGTTTTCTCTATCTGAAGCATATCTTTCCACCTGCTCTCCTACCCAGGAAGACTTATCTCTGGACTTCTAGTTATTGACAAAAGTCACACTCATGTTCACTACACTCTATTCATCAGAGTACTTAGCACCAAACTCACAAACTTTCTGGCTGCATGAAATGTGCCCATCAATTGGTAGCACTTGTCACTAGCCCAATATACTCCAGTTATTGCAGCCTCTTTTGTGTTCATCTTTGCATTAGCTGTTTCCTCTGCTTTTCTATGCTATTCCATGAGCATAGCATGACTACCTGTTTTGCCATTCAGAATTGTATAAGCTGAGCATGGTGACACACACTTGTAATCTCAGCACTGAAGAAGCTGAGGCAGGAGGATCAACATAAGTTCAAGGCCAGCATGGGCTACATAGTGAGTTCAAGCCCCAGCTAAACTATGTAGTGAGACCCTCTCTCAATAAAACAAAAACAAAAAAGGAACTAAATTTAAATGTTACCTCAAGGGCTGGCCAAATAGCTCAGCAGATTAAAGCACCTGCAAGCAGGTTCAGGAGCTGAGGGTTCAATCCCCAGGCCTGCCATGCTGGCCCCACCCTGGGAGCATACTGAGATGGCAATTGAGACTGGGCGTGGTGGTGCACCTGTAATCCCAGCACTTGGGAAGCTGTAAACAGGCAGATCACTACGAGTACCAATCTAGTAGTGAGACCCTGAACACCCTATAGACCCTTCCCTAAAATACAAAATAAATAAATAAATAAATAAATAATGAATAATTGTCTTCCTTGACCACTCGAGATGCAGTCACCTAGTTAGTATTATATTACATAGTTGAATTCTCTGCATAGAACCTACAGATATATCCATACTCTTTCTTCCAAACTTGGAAAAGTTTTGAAATTCTGAATTTTTCAATTTTAGAAAAGAAGATATATGCTGTTATATAAACTCTATACTACATCTACTCTATTACATAACTACTGAGAAAGGTCTGAAGTATGATAATTAAACATTAAAATGTTTAAAGTGAAAGGTGTGAAACTTGACAATGTATAAATAAAGACTATAAATCCTTCAGGCTACTTTGGGGCAGATTTTGTCATCAAATGAGTTTGGGCTTCATAATATGAAAAACAGCCATATGCTTTTCAGAATGTTTGGCATTGTATAATTGTGCCTAAAGGTTTGTGAGGTTTAACTTGACCTTATTTGTGTGATTCTTCCTGTCCTTGAAAATAAGCCCAACATTTTTTCTCGCTGATTCAATTCTTGACAACCCAATGCCAAGAACACTACCTGGCATTGTGAAAACAGGAGGACTCATAGTGATATGAGTCTGAGCTGTGGATTTAGCCATTGTATCACTTTGCTATGCCCAAATAAAATCAGTTATCTTTAGAGAATCTTCATCTGAATTTTAAAATTTAGGTTGATACATGTACTAGGTACTCAAAACAAATGTGTTGACTGAATGAATCTTGGGAGAATTCAAAGGCCTAGTTTCATGACCCATTCACCTGCTGAATTATAGAGACTTTCACCTCCTCTCTACTTTAACCATTTTCCTAGGCTACGTTATGACTTTTCTCCCTCAGCACCACCCTTTGTGCCAATGGAAGCAACAGCAATGTGGAGGGCCCTTGCCTGCTCCTCATCAGAGGCAGATACCCAGAGCTTGGCCCTCTCTTGCCTCCCCAGCTCTCCAGCCCAGGAGTTAGATTAGTTTCCTGAAGAGCTCCCATGGTCCCTAAGGCAGGAGGATGAGGAGAGAATGTGATAATCCCATTCACCCACTGCCCACTTGGGTCCAACTGAGTAAGACTTGGAAGACAATAAAGGGCTGTATAGGGAATGAGTCAGCCCAGACAGGGTTGCAGCTGCCAGCAACATCCCTGCCAGAGTAACTAGGGAACACCTGGAAGTGGGGGTTGGCCATATGGGGCCTGGTACTCCTTCCAGGTATGAGGCCTCAAAGGCAGTTTCCGTAATTGAGGCAGAGGTAGAGCCTCCTTGGGGACAAAAGACAAGTACACTTCTGGGCCTCTACTCCGTACCTGCTACCTACTAAAACTATGGGATGGCCAGACTAAGTGGTGCACATCTGTAATCCCAGGAACTGGGAGGATGAGGTGGGAGGATTGCAAATTAAGTGCAAGCGTGGACTGCATGGAGTACTCTTCTCCACACCCGAGACTCCCAAACAATCTTATTAACCTCAGAAACAAGGAGCATTATTAAATCCAGCCTGCCTTTGTCATCACAACTCTTAGAATAAACTTGATGAGCAAATAAAACTGTTGGTAATCATTGCAGAGGGACAGAGGACAAATTCCAAGGTCCCTAACCTGTTACTAAATAAATGGATGATTTGTGTTCCCTTGAGACAGTTAAGGATTTAAAACTGCTTTTTCTAAAAACAAATAGACCACCCCTCCAAGAAAAAAAACCACAGTAATTATTCACTTGAGTCTATAGATACCCAGTGGGTAAATAAAAACAGGATAAAACTTGACATCTCTGCCTTCATGACCTTAGAACTTGGGTCAGATCGCTACTCAGGTGTGCATATAAATGCATTTTGATCATTTAATGAATGTCTGTCTAAAACCTGGTGATACACGGCCCATTAACCCTAAATTTATGTAACCTATTTCATCCTCCTCCAAGGCTAAGGACAGCAGGATAAGAGATTTACAGATACTTTTAACTTTTACTTCCTAGAATGAATGCCTAAAAGTTCCCAGTCACTATTTTAAAATCACAGTCCCCTTAAATTCAGCCTTCACCAACAGAGTGACTGTCATAGTCCCTTAAGCCAAAGCAATGTCTTATGGGAACTGTATTGCCCTTCAAGCCATAAAGACTTCTTCAGAGCTGTGAAACTGGAGCTGAGATAATGAGCAACCAAACTCTAGCCCACCTCAGCATCCCTTTAAAAGCTGTTCCTTTTCTTTTGTTAAGCTGTGCATCTAACCTTTGTCAGACCTATGCCACCTTCAGTTCCTCAAGCTAAAGTCCCCTCTTGTTTTCTCTTACTTACACTTTAAGGGATTTGCCTGATCTCTGTCAGAACTGTGTCTCCTTTAATTGGTCTTCTCAAGCTAATGTCCATTCCCATATCCTCTTAATTTCCACTTAAAGCTTTGGCTATAAACTTGTACTGTTGCCTCAATGTTAGTTTTTATTGTTACTGAAGCAAGGCCCCAGGCTATTCAGTGACATAATGCACCATTACCTGGAAGTCTATGAGATCTAGCATAAGTCATCAAATTCCAGCCTCAATGTCCTCCACTGTCAAGTACAAATACCCAAGCGGATCATGTCTACAATGTGCTTTTTTTTTTTTTTTTTTTTTCGGAACCAGGGATTGAACTCAGGCCCTTGCCCTTGCCAGGCAAATGGTTATTCTCCTGAGCCATCTCCCTGGCCCCTACAATGTGCTTTTTAGTTATCCACTAGACATAAAGTGGTCACTCATCAGTAAGAGCCATTCTTTGTGCTGCATTGTACACCCACAGCCCCTTTGTGCCACAGCAGACTGTCTCAAACGCAGGATTTTCAGGCTCACTGGGGAGACCTTGATTTACCACCACAGGGAGCTCAAAGTGGCTCAGGCCCTCAAAATGCCTGACAGAACCCAGCAAGAGACTCAGGCAGAAGGCAAGTTTCTCTTTTATTTCTGCCACTAGGTGAGGAAAAAAGGAACCTGCTCTGGAGCCAAATATTGGATGAGGTTGTTCCAAATATTGGATAAATTGCACCTATCCTAAGAAAAGTCACCTTAGACCCACCATGTTTATCATTCATTCACTTTTTTTAGAGAGACAAGGTTGTTGTTCAGGGGCCGTCCAAATCCTGAGCTCAAATGACCCTCTTGCCTCAGCCTCTCTAATAGCTGGTGTGCACCACCACACCCAAACCATAATATATTTTTTCTTTATTAAAGAGACTATTGGATGAATGTATTCACACTAAGATTTTAGTAAGAAGCTCTCCTATAGCCTGACTCAGTGAATCTGATAAGAAGAGACCCTGGGTTGGCGCTGGTGAGATGGCTCAGTGGTCTAAAGCACCTACTTAGAACAAGCTTAGCAAAGCACAGGGACCGCGGTTCAATCCCTCAGCACCACATGCCAGCCAGCCCCACCTCCTGGGGCTGGAGGTGTTGTCCCTGTGTTTTGCTGAGCTTGTTCTAAGTAGGTGCTTTAGACCTCTGAGCCATCTCACCAGCCCTCTCTTTTTAATTTAATTTAATTTTATTTTATTGTGCTCTATTCTCATACTCCCGGTGCAGTGGGAGTGTCTTAAAGGAAGGCAGTTGTACAGGTGACAACAGTTGTTGTAACCCAAAAATAAAAAACCGGACTCAAATTAAAAGCGCTTTATTTTATTATCATTATTATTATTATTATTAATTTTTTTTTGGCGGAACTGGGGATTGAACTCAGATCTTTGCATTTGCCAGTCAAGCACTTATCCTACTGAGCCATCTCCTCAGCCCCTAAAAGTGCTTTATTTAGCTGAGCTCAGCGGTGGCATGTATTCTTGTCTCCAAGCATGTGCGTGCTTAGTCTAGGTGAGGCACAGTTTTTAAAGGGAAAAAACACAAAAGTAGGGGGAGGAGGAATTTTACAAAGCTTATTTTGAGTTAGTCATGACCCAGGGTTAACTTTTTGTTCCTGGAACTGGGGAGATGGCTCAGTGCAATAAGTGCTTCCCTGGCAAGCACAAGGGTCTGAGTTCAATCCCCGGTTCTGAAAAAAAAAAAAATCTGATAACTTTTCGCTCCCATAGATGAGGTCACATTTTGTAAGCCCTACAGGAATATGTCCTTATTTGGCTTAGGCGTTATTTTTGTTCCAGTAGTCAGAAAGACATCTGATGACAGTTTCACCCATTTTCAGGCATTCCGTTTGTTCCTGCAGGAAGGACAGTTTAATTTATTTTGCAGAATGTTGAGGAACATTTCTTATCTTCTCTCGGAATGCTGAGAAACATTTTCTTATTTGTACAGTCACATTCTTCAGGGAAGGCATGGGTGGGGGGCTTACAAAACAAATCAAGGTTCTACAAAATGGAAGTTACAAAGCTTGTTAGAAGATGGAGTTTAAGTTGTCAGCTTATAACAATAGTCCTTGCTAATAAAGTTACAGTGGAAACATACAGAGTTACAAAATTGGAATCAATTGCATAGGTTATAACATTCGCCACTGGTTTTTATAATCGAGTCAAATCGTTGACTCGTCAGGGTTATAACTTAGCGTGTATATATTTAGTTAAAACAGTTTATTAAACAAGGCTCAATGAGTAGGACTAGAAGAAATATAATCATAGGTTTAACAAGTTTTTAGTGTTTTTACCTGATTTTGTAACAGCACGTTTTATTTTTTTTTATATACCCCTGGTGACGAAACAATAACAAATAATCAATAGTAGCTCGATTGTTTAATATGCCCCCTTAATGTGTTTTCTCTGCTCCGCGTTGAGCAGGGCAATGGCTGTTGAAGTGGCATTAAGAGCCTTTGTCACATTGCAACCTAGTTGTCTCATATGCATATCTGTCACTTCCCCAAAGAGGTTTTAATAATATTAACTATCATAGAATATGCTTAAATCTCTCAAGTTTTATATACTCGTGGCCCTTTAAGGCAATGTTATATGAAATTATTTTGACATGGGTCACCACTGTTAATCTATTCCAATAGCAAGGACATTAGTTAACAACAGAGTCTGAGTAGGTGGGTTTTTTTATTATTTCAGATGGGAGAACAGATATATCTCCCATGTCCCCACTGGTTTTTGTGCCACCTCTTGCGCTGTAATATCAGCCAGGGAGTTTTTTCCTTTGTCTTGAGGTATGGCCCACAGTGGGGAACACTCATTTCTCTCAAACTGTAAAGTCACCTTGTCTTTAATTCTGTCTCCTTAAGAGCCTAGCCCTGTCTGACTTCCTATAATATTTTTAATCTAACTCAGCTGTTTACAACATTCCCCCCGCCCCAAGAAGTAATCTGAACTGCCGTGAAGGGAAATATGGGCGAAGACCGCTCTGACTTCTTCAAGCTGAAAAAGGGTTGTAGTTGTTGCCCTGCAGTCAGAGATACTTTTCAGAGGTTTTACCTAAAGGTCCTCAGTAGACACGAAGTAATTTTATCTTGGGTAGGTGGAATAGCTTTAAATCTGGAGGAGGCAAAGCCAAAGAACCAATCTAAACAAATAATAACATCAACAGGATACAGTAATCACTTAGCAGATCTGGAATGCAATAACCTTTTAAAGTTTGTAATTATAAAACACTAGTCAGAACATTTTGTAGGTCTATTAGCAGATATCTCTTAAATGTAAGGTTTAATCTCTTTATCTTTTATGGCCACTGGGTATTGTCTCAAACTGGCCTACCCTTATATTTATTAACTCTACCATTACTGGGGGTACATGAATTGTCAGACCTAGGGAAAGCACTGAGTACTCTCAAGTTTGCAAGTGGAGCCGCTGTCTGGGTAACTACTGACAAATCTGCATAAGCATCTATTGAAAGTTTTACAGCCTTTTTTCTTATATTGGCAGTTAACATGGGTTCCCTCAGGCTGAGAGGGAAGACACATGAACCACCTCAATCTGAAACTTCCTCTGACTCCATCATAAACACTTTTTTTTGCAGCTTTGGATATTTTTTCTTGAAATGTCCCTTTTCTGTGTCTGGATCCAGGAAAGCATTTTTCCCATTTCCTGACTAACCTTCTTTTCTGTAGGCTGCTGGTATTCCCATTTTAATTTTTTATCATAATTCCATTCTGTATCCTTTTTATTATTATTTATTATTTTTTATTTTTTTCTGTATCCTTTTTAGAAACACCTCAACTCAGACAAATTCATTCCTGCAAACTTTTTTTACTTCTGTAGCTTGTGTCAGATATCTGGGGTCCACTGTATAACTTTTTGGTTCTAAGGCCTCCTGCAGGTAGCCCTGTTCAAAGAATGTGAGGGCAACTTTCTCTGTAGTAGATTTCCTGACATAGGATTAGGCTGATAGAGGAAGCATCTTTGAGGGCAATCAGCCCTGTTCAAGGAATGCGAAGATAATGAGGCGGGAAACCCAGAGAAGACTCAGCTCACCTGGGCTGTATGAGGTGATAGTTAAGGCCCTACTGTGTTTCTGTAGACAAAATCTGTATGATTACCTGGGTTTTGGTATCTTTTAAGAAGAAAAAAAATTTTTGAAAAATTACAGCATGCATAATCAAAGCACAAGCATTTGAGCTAACAGATAAATGTATAAACTTGTTGAGCTAGCAATCACAACCCACTTGCTTTTAGACCCCTTTACTTTTGGAGTCTGACAGTTTGCTATAAGTTCCTCCAACTATACTTATAATTATCTCTAAATTTTGAGAACATATGAAAACCAGATTAATGCTTTTAAGTAATTTAAGTACAGTTAGGTATATTTTCCTAGCTACACCTATGTTTACTATCAGCATGAAATACCTGAGTTACATCAAAAATCAGCCAGGCTAATTTAATATACTTATCATGAAATACAGAGTATTCAGTCAGATTAAACCAATGTCCCATTCAGTTTTGGATATGGCCCCTATTGTAATCAAGGGGCACTATAGAGGTATTTATCCTTTTAACACTGGCTCTGAGTTTTATGTTCTAAAGACAAGGCCTGGCTCTATCTATAGGCCCAAAGCTATTGGACACTGTGTAGCCAGTGTCTCTAGAACTTTTTTACATTGACAGGATTTTATCTGTACATGAACAATATATCTCAATTATAGCTAAAACAAAATGATGATGACTGGAATGAAGGTCAGGGTTGGAGAAGACAAAGAGACCTGTGCCAATGTCCAGCAATAGGCTGGCTTTTTTTTTTTTGTCGTGATTACTCAGGGCTCTTCCATGGAGATGACAGAGATAACATTATGTTCAGCCAGAGGGAGGAGGCAGGCCCAGCGCCCTTTAGTCCTACTGGACCATCTAGGAAGCTGAGTCTGAGCTCTGGGGCCTTTACCTCAGAGTGTAGTCTCACTTTTAGTGGCTGCCTTAGCAGTCGGGGCATGGCTTGTGGGTCTCTTAAGACAGTCCCTCTTATGCTGGCCTGGCTTCTGACAGCAGTAGTAGATGAACCTCATTGTCGTTGAGCTCCTCTTGGAACCCAGAGAATCAGACTTAGGGTCTGTTTTGAGGCCACAACAAAGGTAGCCATTTTTGGTCTCTTTGGGTTTTTTCCCCCTGTTTTTTTTCCCAGTTTTGATTATAGGACATTGTTATCTTAGTGCTCCATAAAGTATCAAGTGAGTTGTCTGGAGCAAAAGCTATCTTTTATAGTTTTTTTTTAAAGACCTTCAAGAATACATACTAGAAAATATTTTTTATTATAATCTCCTGCCTGGCTATTAGGCCAGCAGGGGTCCAACTGCTTGGGCTCCAGTGGGAGCAGGTAGTTCCTGTTACAGCTAAACCAAGAAAGACTGGCTGTCTATCTTCTGGTTGTTTAAAATTAACAATATGACACTTATCTCCAAATGCAACATCAGCTTATAATGTTGCCTGCCTTTTTATAGAAGTCAAAGTTTCATTTAAGATTAACATTACACCTTTTTAATCTAATTTATGTCTGAATAAATCCTCTGAAGACATCAATGTACTCATCAGGGTCATCTAAAGACTTTTAAGATCTGTCATTATCTGTTTTAGGTCACAGAGAAAAAGGCACATAAACTCAGGAAGTTCTAAACTTAAACTGTCTTTTTACTTTTTTTTAAGAGATATTGGGGCTGGAGAGATGGCTCAGTGGTCTAAAGCACCTACTTGGAACAAGCTTGGCAAAGCACAGGGACCGTGGTTCGATCCCTCAGCACCACATGCCAGCCAGCTGCGCCCCCTGGTGGGCTGAGCTGTCCACATACACACACACACACACACACACACACACACACACACACTAAATGTTAAAATAAATAAATAAATAATTTAAAAAAAAAAGAGATATTATTCCTGTGAAAACAGCTACGGATGGGTGCAGCCTTGTAGAGGTTTGGATTGCAGCTGTTCTAGAAGCCCACCCTTTTGAAATGCAACTAGGGGAAACCTTACTTCCAGTAATGGTGGGTGAGGCTGTGATTAAGGCTATCTTATCCTTAGGCTCCCAAGGTCGGGAAGCAGCAGCCTTAGGCATCTGAACTGCCTGGTTCTCCTGTAGACCACACCTGTATTTTAATACTAGAATGACTTTCTTAAAGCAAGCAAAATCTAAACATAAGACTACTAGTCTGGTGACAGGAGTCTTAAGAAGGAAGCATAGGGCTGGTGAGATGGCTCAGTGGTCTAAAGCACCTACCTAGAACAAGCTAAGCAAAGCACAGGGACCGCCGTTCAATCCCCCAGC
>NW_004524911.1:858729-859953 GCF_000260255.1 Octodon degus
AGCAAAATATTCTAAAAGAGTACAGAAGCCCATAATAGCATTGGGTCTTCTGTTTAATTGGCAATGTCAGAAATTATTGACGTGAGTCCCTCACATCTCAACATAACAACATGGCTTTACTTCCTTCTCAGCCTTATTTTTGAAAGAGTGAATCATTAACTTGTTCCACTGAAAAGCTCAGCTAGAATTCCTAGTTTACTAGCAGAGAGAAAAAGTACAATAGGTAAGTGGAGAGCTTTCAGTGGTCAGGAGCCGGTTTCCACCAAGGAACCTTCGGGTATGGCACCTTAATCCCTTAGGTATTCTTGGTTTCTTTTGGCTCACGCAACCAGAGATGTCTCCAGAAATGAATCCAGCAGTTTCTCTGGTCAACATTCCATCAGCCGTAGGCTTCAATGGGGATTAACCAGAGAACAGCTGGGGAAAACCTGTCCTCTGCTTTAAAGAGTGGCAGCTGCTCTAAGAGCATTTACTAGCTGGCAGAGTAACCACTATTTGTCCAAGTTCTATAAGGGACAGTTAAAAAGCCTGAACAAGATTACCTAAGCACCTTACAGTAAAAGCATTAAGTCTACAACTTATCTTTAGCTGTATTGTCTAAAGTCAAGCAAGGAATACCAGTACATTTAGCATCTAGTTCAAATGCAACATATACAAGTACAAAATAGTCATAAAATGTCCCATTAAAGAAATATCATAACCTTATAACATTTCCATGTTTTAGCTTAGATTTACCAACACATTTTGACCAACATTTTAACAATTGCATAATGAATTTATCTGTGTACCGGATAGCAGGCAGAACGAGCAAATTCTGAGGGTGATGGTCAGGGATCACAGCCACTTCTTATCAGTTGGAATGCCAGTGTGACCAGGTGGAATTGGCCAGTGGTCTGGGAACGGCATCCAGAACAGCAAACCTTGAGTCATTTTAGGGGGTCATGGACAAGATCAATCCAAGCCTGAATATAAGGGACCTGGTTAGGGTGTTTTATTATTCTTTTTCTAATTAATTAATTTTTCTTTTTAAAAATTTTTTTCCATAATTTTATCGAGAAACAAATAGCAATGAGACAATTTCAAACCAAATTGGTAGGACAGTTTCAATAATTAACACATTGCATACCTTCTTCCTAGTGGTTAATTGCTGTACAAGATGCGGACATGATATCCTATTTACAAACACCATTAGAACAAATCCCTCTATTCATTAAGAGAATGTAA
>NW_004524911.1:860573-874005 GCF_000260255.1 Octodon degus
TATTTTGCTGAATTCATGCACCTACAATATATGAATGGCAATGGAATACCCATCTCTGACAAAAGTAAACAAAAGGGGGGATATAAATGAAGGACCATTTCGTAGTGAAAATATATATATATATCTGTATATACAAAATAGCATAGATATATAGCTACTTTTTCTTAGTTCAAAGAAGAATTTTTTTTTTATTTTTTGAGAAAAAATTTTTGAACTAATAGTGTTTAGACAAGATATCACGTCTGCATCTTGTACCATGAATAACTACTACAAAGACAACAATATGCAACGTATTAATTATTGTAACTGTCCTACTAACCTGTTTTGAAACTATCTCATTGCTGCTTCTTTCCCAATAAAATTATTATTATTATTATTATTTTTTTGGAACTGGGGATTGAACTCAGGTCCTTGCGCTTGCCAGGGAAGTGCTTATTCCACTGAGCCGCCTCCTCAGCCCCAATAAATTATTTTTAAAAAATCCAGTGAGTGGACGATCAGTCCACTGGATCCAGCAATTACTCACCTTTAATCCCAGAACCCTTAATTCCAGCATCAGACTGTGAATCAGTCATGAATTCTAGATTCAGCTGCTTCCAGAAAAAAAACCCATTAAATGTTTATGAGGCTTTGGTGGTACATCTAGACCGAAACCATAACTGCCTCAGTGACAAGGAAAGTAACTAAGAAAATAACCAACTCTGTTTTCAGACAAAGAAAGTAAATACAAAAATTTAAATTACCTTCTAATGTCATATAACTAGTTAGAACATATGCAAAATTTCAAATTCAAGCATATCTGGCCCCAGAGTCTGTATTTTGTTTTTGGTTGTACTGAGGCCTTAAACCCAGGGCTTTGTGCATGATAGGGAACTGCCCTATGCTGAGGTGCATTGCCAATCTTTTTTATTTTGTTTTGAGTCAGGGCTTAATAATTGCTTATCCTAGGCTTGATCCTCCTACATCAGCCTCCCAAGTAGCCAAGATTATAGGCATGTGTCACTGCATCTAGCTCAAAGTCTGCTCTGAATAAGAGTCCAAATGAGAGAGATCCAGTAAAAGACCAAAATTGGAACTCATTTCCTGTGTACCTGCTCTCACAATGTTGTGTTTCTCTCACAATATTTTAATCTTCCCAATGGTACTTTGAAGGAGGAATTGTTAGCTGAGAATACTGAGGCAAAGAGGTTAAATATCATTGAAAATTTTTATTACACTTGTTAAAGATGTAAGGCAGCATTATTCAAGGGAGTCCATGGAAATAGGTAGAGGAAGCACTATAAAGCAGACTTACAGTGTGGAGAGAGGTTGGACTCAGTTTCTACTTAAACAATGACAAGTGAAGATTACATTCAGGAAGCTGAGGCAGGAGGATCACCATGAGTTCAAAGCCAGCCTGAAGTACAAAGTAAGACCCTGACTCAAAAAAACAGAAGCCCTTCCCTGGCAAGTTCAAGGGCCTGAGTTCAATCTCTGGTTCCAGGGGAAAAAAAAGAGGCCCCCCAAATAGATAATGTATCAACCATTGTTAATCAGTTATTCTTGTTTTGAAAATCTGTACCATATGTATTGTTGTATGTTACCTTGTTTCTCTCTTTGTTTCTGATTTTTGTTCTTCCTGTTGTTTCCATTCTTCAAAATAAAATAAAGGGGCCAGGGAGATGGCTCAGTGGAATAAGCGCTTCACTGGCAAGTGCAAGGGCCTGAGTTCAATCCCCAGTTCTGCAAAATAAATAAATAAATAAATTAAAATAATTTTTTTTTTAAAAAGAGAGAGGCCCAGGGCTGGGGAGATAGCTCCAAGGTCTAAGCACCTGCCTGGCAAGTGCAAGGACCCAGATTTGATCCCTGGTACTGCATTCCATTTCTACCCTGTGCCAAGCCCGCCACTGAAACCAGGTGTGGTGGCTCACACCTATAATCCCAGTACTGGCGAAGCTGAGACAGAAGGATCACTATGAGTCGGAGGGGTGTAGTGAGACCCTGTACCAAATAAATAAATAAAATATTTTTTAATGTTAAAAAAAAGAGGCCCAGGAAAACTCTGTTACCTCTTCACCAAGTAAGAACACAGTAAAAAAAAATTCCCATCTATAGTGGTGTTAGGGCACACTTATAGAGCAGCAAATTTATAGGCATATTATAACAAAAGTTAGAGATCAGTTCACAGCCTGTGACTATGCTCATGCTCATGCTCACTTCTAGGCCTAGATGTGCCCCCCTTAACAATGTGTGCATCAAACTGTCTGGCGTGTTTTAAAAACAAGCAGTGGGGGCCGGGGAGATGGCTCAGTAGAATAAGCACTTCCCTGGCAAGCGCAAGGGTATGAGTTCAATCCCCGGTTCTGAAAAAAAAAAAAAGAAAAACAAGCAGTGACTCCAACTTGCTCCAAGGGCTTCAAGGCCATCATGTTTGGGGCAGATTGGCCCTTAATTGGTCCTTAATTGGACACTTCCAATTATACATACTCTTCTCAAACCCCTCCCTCCCAGAATGTTCCTGTATAAACCTGCCTGGCAATATATGACATAATTCTTTATTTTTATTTTTTAATGTATTTGGTACAGGGTCTCACCACACAGCTCAGGCTCGTAGTGATCTTCCTGTTCTCAGCCTCCCTAGTGCTGGGATTGCAGGCAGTGATCCTCCTGTTCTCAGCCTCCCCAGTGCTAGGATTACAGGCATGCACCATCATGCTTGGTCCCTGTGGTGGCTCATTGTGCCCGAGATTGGGGCTGGCATAGCATGTGGTACCGGGGATCAAACTCAGGTCCCTTTGCTTGCCTACATAGTCGCTTAGTCTGCTGAGCTATTTTGCTGGCCCTAGAATAATTCTTGAGTCCTCAAAAATGTCTCCAAAATGAGGTAGAAGAACTTTTTAAAATTAGAACTTGAAGTAGCTGTGAAGTCCAAGATTTATCTTTTCCTGACACTATACCATGATGGACAACAGAACTAAGCTAGGGAAAGATGACCAACATCCTTTTATTTTGTCTTAAAAATGTTCATATTGTGGGGCTGGGGAAAAAGCTCAGTGGTTGAGAGCTTGCCCAGCCTGTGTGGGGCCCAGTAATGCGAAGGAGATTACATTAAATGCTATGCTGTATGTAGGCATTTTATCTTCTCAAGTGTGCAGAAAAGCAAAGAATATAAAACTCACCTTGTTTTACCAGATCCTTACATTTTGGCATAATTACTTTAGCTTAATTTTTTTTTTCAGTGCTGGTGACCAAACTCAGGGTTTTGCTTATATTAAGCAAACATTCTACCATTTCAGCCCTCAGATTTTTAAAAATAAAGCATTAATAAAAACCCACAGGACATGGGGACAACCTGCTCAGGGGACCTCCTTCTGTCCTTCTCTTGGACAGGAGCTTTCTTTGCCCCAATAAGTATATTCTGCTATTTAAAAAAAAAACCCACAGGACATAACATTGGGTTACAACGACTCATCCCATACTTTTCTACTGTAAATTTTCACTTTACCATAATAGTAGCTGGCTGTGAGTCTCAGTAGCTGCGCCTGGGAGATACAGTAAAAAAAATCCTCAGGTCTACCCACTTGGTATGATGACCAGCAAGGTGTGTACATGTGTGTACAAGGGTCAAACTGGGATTTTTACTTACATATTGCATAAAACATACACAAGTTTTGTGTATGTTTCCCTGAGCATCACAGGGCATAAAACACACCCACACTACTCTTCTGTTCTGCAAACATGTATTTTACCATAAATGAATGTGGGTGTGCCACAGTACTTGTGCCTGGGGAAAGCAAAAAAACACCTGTGCATTCACCTACTTGGCAGACAAGTAGTGTGCAGGAGCTGCAAAGCAGCAACAGTTGACTTTGACCCATGAAATCCTCACTGTTAAATGTCTGTAGGCTTAGGATTTGTTTTTGAAAATTTTCTTTGACTCTTGTGGTAGAAGTGCAAGTAGCCCAGTTCAGTACCATGCACACGAAAAACCAGATTTGCAAGTGTTGGAGGTTGTTGAAAGTGAATCAGATCTTTCATGTATTGATGAGGAAAATGGTAATAACTTTTAGATGTTGGTCATGTGAGCCAAAGTTCCTATGACAGTGAAATGAAGCAAGAATGGTCTGATACAGACACAGAGAATTCAGACCTCCTTGATTCAGATGATGAAGAAAACAGTGAGTACATATTTGGCTAGTGGAAATGTTGTAAAACAGTCATGCAACCAAATGGAACAATCCAATGTTAGAACTAGGTCTGAAAATATAGTGAGGATCTCTTCTCAGAAAAGGTTGAAACCTATTTTTTTTTTCTGGAACCAGGGATTGAACTCAGGCCCTTGCACCAAGTGCTTATTCAACTGACAATGGAAGTAATGGAAAAGTGGTAGGGATGGGTTTGAGGTTTGTAGAGTAACAGTGACACTGAGGAGATTTGGTTTTCTTCAGAATTGCCTGAGAAAAAGAAAGAAAAGAAAAAGAATCGATAATCTGGCTGCTATCCATTCATGGTTTGAGAGATTTTTGGGCAATTGTTAAGTAATTTGTATACCATCTGAATACATGACTTGATGAACATCTTGCAGCATTTCATGGTTGCGGTAGCTTCAGGTAGTATATTAAAAAAACCTTCAAATCATGGCATAAAGATGTTATACTCTTGTAGATGCAAAGACTTAGTATGTTTTTAGTTTAGAAATTTATAAGGGGATGGGGAGATGGCTCAGTAGAATAAGCACTTCCCTGGCACTCACAAGGGCGTGAGTTCAATCCCTGGTTCCACCAAAAAAAAAAAAATTAACATGGAACTCAACCATCAGGTCATTATTCATATAGTAATAAACCAAATGATGCTGTGAACAGACTTGTTGCTTCCATCTCCCAAACTAATAAGAATGTGACATTTTACAATTGGTTCACCAGTTTCCAAATGACATTACATTTGCTAACAGCAGAAGTTGCCCAGTGTAGGAACTGTAGACAGGAATAAAGCAGAAATTCCAAATGAAATGTGATTTTTTTCTTTTCTTTTCCTTCCTCTTTCTTTCTTTCTTTCTTTCTTTCTTTCTTTCTTTCTTTCTTTCTTTCTTTCTTTCTTGTTTAGGCTGGCCTTGACCTTACTATGTAGCCCAGGCTGGCCTCTAATTCATGGCAATCCTACTGCCTCAGCTTTCTCAGTGCTGGGATTACAGGCATGTGCCAACACACCCAGCTAAACTGTTACAATTTCAAAACTGAGAATTGTATAGTACAATCTTTGGATTTTAGAAAGATATAACATTGGCCTCATATGTGGCAAAGCAAAATAAGCTGGTTCAACTGATATCAACATTGCTGGGAAGATAGCTCAGCAGCATAAGCACCTGGCTGGAAAGCACAAGATCCTGAGTTTGATCTCTGGTACAAAAAAAAAAATCTGAGAGTGCTGATATCAACTTCCCATCATGATGGAAGCATTGATAGGAAAACCTTGACAAAACAGAACACTGAGATGGTAACTTTCTACAACAAAACCAAAGGCAGAGCAGATGTTGTTGATTAGTTACGCACCATGATGTCACTCGAAACACAAAGCATTGGCCAATGGTTGTGTTTTACCCATTTCTAAACACATATGGCATAGTTTGATAGTTTACAGAGAAAATAACAGTGCAAAATATCATAGAGAAGTTTTCATAGACGATTGGGACTGGAACTCATAAGAGATCATTTACAGCAGAGGAAAACCAAAATGTTTCTTCCTACAGAACTACACAAAACATTGTGGAGTACACTGGTGAGCTGACAGGTAAACAGGCAGGCATAGCATCACAAAGACCTACTACAACAACAGGAAAACCAAAATATGTCAACTGTGCCCTATAAGAAAGGACAGGAAAACAAAATACATATGCTATCAGTGTAAGCGATACTTGTCTGTGGGACATGCAATTGTCATGCGTGGAGACTGCCTTAGGAGTGATAACTGAAGTAAAGATTAATTTATTGTAGTATTCTATTGGTATTTTCATTGTAGTTTATTTTTTTAACTTTTTATTCATTTTAATGAGAAAAAAGATAAAATAGCAATGAAACAGTTTCAAAGCAGGTTAGTAGGACAGTTACAATAATTAATACATTTCATATTGCTGTCTTTATAATTCATTGTAGTTTATGTAGGAATTTATTTCTCTTGTTATCTTTTACTTTGTGCACCAAAAAAGTTGATGTTGAAAATTTTGATGTGGGCCCGGGGAGATGGCTCAGTAGAATAAGCATTTGCCTGGAAAGTGCAAGGGCCTGAGTTCAACCCTCGGTTCCACAAAAAAAAGAAAGAAAATTTTGATGCTTTCTTATTAACATTCTCTCTCTCTCTCTCTCTCTCTCTCTATATATATATATATATATATATAATTTATTTTTTTTTTTTTGTATTTTAGGGAAGGGTCTACAGGATGTTCAGGGTCTTACTACTAGACCAGACTTGTAGTGATCCACCTGTTTACAGCCTCCCAAGTGCTGGGATTACAAGTGCGCACAACAACACCCAGTCTCAATCACTTCTCAGCATGCCTGGAGGCAGGGCCAGCATGGCAGGCCTGGGGATCAAACCCCAGACCCCTGGGCCTGCTTGCAGGTGCTTTAATCTGTTGAGCTATTTGGCTGGCCAACATTCAATGATATTAAAAATTCAGTATTTTTTTCTGTTAAATACTCAGCTAAATGTAATAAAATTCATCAAATTAAAATTAAAAATTCATCAATAGAAATACTCTAAAAGACAAATATGGGTCTTACACACCCACAATAATGCATCTTTATGATAGAATTGTCATGTCCTGAGGGCCACAGACAGTTGTTACTTTACCTTCAGTTTCCTTCTGCAAGTGCATCATCTTTCCTCTCCCAGTTGTCATTGTTCCAAGTTTGGAGTTTCTCCTTTTTTTGTGTGTGTGTGCAGGGTCTCACTATGCAGCTCCGACTCATAGTGAGTTTCCTGATTTCTGGCTCCCTAATGATGGGATTACAGGCATGCACCACCATGCCCGGACTCCATCGCTGGCTCAGCGTGCCTGGGGGTGGGGCCAGTGCAACATGTGGTGCCAGGGATTGAACCCTGGCCCCTTCATTTGCCTAAGCAAGCACTTAGTCTGCTGAGCTATATCAACAGCCCTTGGAGGTTTTCATTTCTGTGGATGTTTTGTCCTTCACTTTTATATGCCTATATCTAGAAATGTTTCCTAATGTCATGTAAACATGAGATAGTCTTGCTTTATATGCCTTGAAACCTTAGATTTCTGTTAAAAGCTTGTGGCCTACTCTTGCAAATAGCTTTTTATCCTTCAGGATTGTGTATATTGGTGTGCACAGCTCTAAATATCCCTGAGGTCTGTATGGTGCTCTCCGGTGTCCAAAGAGCTTCAGGATCCCTTATTTCAGGTGATCCTCACAAGTGTTATGACCCCCTCTTAATTCAAGAAGAAACTGAGAACCAAAAAGTGAAGCGACTTGCTCCAAAAGCTCAAAGGGGCAGAGCCCCAGGCTTATTGGTCCTCTGTACATCAGACAACAGCAAGGAGCAACTAGAAGAAGGCAAACAAATAGAAAAGAATGGAGAGGAACTGGAGAAGAGGATGGGAAGGAAGAGAGGACAAGGGAAGAGAAAAGGGCAGGGCCAGCTGAGGGAGTCATATGTCTTTAAATCTACCAACTATTCTCATTCTTAACTTCAGCAGCTCATTGAGATTATCCAGGGAGCATCAAAAGCTACTGGTGCCTGGGACCCACCTCCAGAGATTCTAATATGACTGGCCTGCAGGGAGGCCTGAGCAGCAGATTGTTTAAAACTTCCCCAGCTGAGTTGAATACATAGTCATGGTTGCAAAACATTGACTAAGCAAAGCAATTTGTCAGGCAGTGAATTGGCTGAGGGGGTGGTATTCAAAGACTGGCTTGTTAACATTAATAAGATCTTAGACCTTGAGGGATGACTTTATAATATGATATAAATAAGGTATTGAGATCTTAGACCCAGATTCTGTCAACAAAAATGGTCTAAAAGAAGCAGGTGATAATCCTGTTTCCTTAGTGCTATTCATAGTAGTCTTAGACTACAGTATTTCCCACAGAGTCACAGAATTCAGCAAACATTTTAAATACTTCCTTTATGTAGGACCTGTGCTGCAGGGAAAGAAGACAGAGATAGAAAAAATTATTATACTTGCCCTGAAGAATCCAAGACTAATGAGCAAACCAGACAAATATACAGGCAATTAACATAATGTGTGAAGTGTTAGAGGTAAGTCCAAGGTTACAACAGGTGCAAGGAAACAACAGGCGGGGAACCCCTAATGTACCTCGGGGAGACAGGCCAAAGAACTCAGATTTGGACTAAATGAAGGACAGGCTTTCATTTCATTTTTGCAATGCTTGAATTCAAGACCCAGGCCCTCATGAATGCTAGGCAACTGCTCCACTACAAAGCCCCACCCCCTGGCCCATGAGCATAGTTTTGAACAATGAGTTAGAGTTGGTTAAAGGGATAGTTGAGGATGGAAGGGCATGTGCAAGAGAGATTCAGGCATAAATGCAGTTGCAGAAAGTCAAATGGTTTTGTTAAGTAAAACAAGGGGAATATATATGTGATGGGGAGAACCAGGTGATAATGCTGGGAATAGCCAGGTGTCTACAGCACATGCCAGTAAGTCCCACCTACTGGGAAGACTGAGGTAGGTGGATCACTTTGTCACCAGTCAATTGAAGGCTTTTTTGCTCAACTCCAAGGGAAACTGAATTGGCAAAATACAATTCCACCAGCAGCTCCATGCTTTGAGCGTCAGTGGCTCCCAGCCCTTAGTGTTATAGCTCTGGGCTCTCACCCTATCAGTTCCTCAGCAGCTAAGATTAACCCTTGCTTATTATCTGTAGCTGTGCCGGTAGCTTTTGCTGTTTGTCTTTTTCTGCTTGTCTTCAGTCATTTCTGCTACACGTTGCTGTAGGTTTTTGCTGTCTGCTACCACTGATCATTACCACTGACTGATGTTGCCAGTCCCTGGTGATTGTTTTTGGGTGTTACTGATTTTTATTGTTGTTTAATGTATTTAGTACAGGGTCTACAGGGTCTCACTATGTAGATTGGACTCATAGTGATTCTCTCCTGTTTTCAGTCTCCCAAGCGCTAAGATTGCAGGAGCAGCCATCACGCCCAGTATCAATCACTGTCTTAGCACAGGGCGGGGCCAGCAGGGCATGCCAGGGATTGAAACTCTGACGCCTGTGTCTGCCTAAGCAAGTGCTTTAATCTGCTGAGCTATCTGGCAGGCCCTGGTGTTACTGATTTTTGCCACTGGTCTCTGGAGCTCTTTAGGGTTAGCAACTGTCAGGGTGTTTTGGTTTGTTTGTTTGTTTTTGCTCTTTTTAAAGTGAGCTGCTTTGTCCAGACTAGCTGGAATAAGAATCCTGAGTCAATTCACAGGACCACTGGAGCCAGGATTTATTTGGACTGGTACTGCAACACAGGAAACAGTACATCAGTAGGAGCCCTGCTGTACCAATTGGAGAAATATGAGGGGGAGCGCTTCTTATATAGAGCAGCAACATGCTCCCACATGGGCAGCTCTGTTAATTTCCCTAGTCAGTGAGTCATCCGAGTTTGATTCTGCCATAGTGTCATCTGATATTTGTTCAAACTTAAACCTGAAGAGGTGAGGAAGACAGCTCTTAGAGCAGGTATAAAATGTCTAGGACAGGGGCAGCTGTCATGGCAACAGTTCAGGGGAACATTGGGAGAATCACCTACTTTATTAATAGCTGTCACTGCTCTCCAGGAATCTCTAGGAGGTGTACTATGTTGGTATGAACCATTAGGGTTTGGAGATTTGAGTGATAACAGTAATGGACCCCATCCCTTCCTGATTTTAATCTTGGCAAGGGTAGGGAGAGGCACCACAGCTGTCAGACAAGCTACACCTCTGTTAATGTGAACCAGAGTGTGAACACAAAGCAACCTCAGGGGTGGCAGGAAGACACTGGGGCAAGCTGTCCCAGTCCATCCTTAGGGAGCTGAGGGGGAGTAGAGGAAAGGGATATGACAGCTGTAGCCCAGAAAACTCCCCCTTCTAACTGTCAGCAGGCAGAAAAAAAGGGGAAAGAGTAGGTAGTTTCTTGTCAGTCTCAGCTTGAATCCAGGAGTTCAAAGCCAGCCTGGGTAACATAGTGAGACCCCGTCTCAAAACAATTAAACAAATCCCAGGGACCCTATTTTACCCTCTAGGCAGCAGGGTATCATCAAAGGGAGGAACACGGGCAGAAGAAGGAGGGCCTTATAGAGGAGGAGGCATCTAAATTGGATCTTGAAAGACAAATAGAAATTCAATGGGCGGGGATGTGGGACAGAGATGGAGCAGGGAGAATGGTATTAAAAAATGTGGAGGCAGGAATGAGTTTGACTCTGTCAGCCAGGTGCAGTGAGAGAAATGATCATTTGGTAGGAGTGATCAAAATCATCTGGGGCATTTTTCACAAAATCAATGTTATGTAGGCTGGTGGTACAGCTCAGGGATATCACCAGTCAGTGGTATGTTTTTTCAGACATACACATGCTCAGCATGTGTGAAGCTCTAAATTGAGCCCTCAGTGTCACACACACACACACACACACACACACACACACACACACACTCAGTACCTGGGATCTCTTCGTGTACCGCCCTACAAGAGTTCTGATGTATATCGTTTAGGCGTGGGGCCCAGTCATCAGTATTTTTTCAGCATGGCTTAAAAGTTTTCCGAGTGATCCTTCCTGCAATAGACTTGAAAGCCACAGCCATAGGGAGTGATTGAGGATAAGGATGAGAAGTTTGGCTAAAGGCAGATACCACTGATTATAAATTAACTGGGTTTTTTTTTGTTGTTGGTGGTGGTGGCAGTGGTGGTGCCGGAAATTCAACCTAGGGCCTCACACATTCTAAGCACACACTCTATTACTGAGGTACTCCCCAAGTCTAGTTACTGTTTATTGAAAGTGCACTATTTGCTAGAGACTTTGTGTGTATTAACCCATTTAACTCTCACAACTCTGTGAATAGGTACTATTATCCTTGTGTTGCAGGTGAGGAAACAGTAATTAGCCCAAAGTCATTAAGCAAAGCGGCAGATAGTCTGGGTTCAATGTATATCTTAGATAGGCTTGTATTTGAGGACAGACATTGGCTTTTCTTCTGTAGCCACCTTTATTAGTTCAATACACATCCATTCAGCATTTCTTTATGCATCTACAAGCAACTACATTAGGAATACATAGTCCCTGTATAACATATTATTTACACAGGTAGCATATCATTTCTGGTTTTTTTTTTTTTTTTCGGAATCGGGCATTGAACTCAGGCCCTTGCACTTGCCAGGCAAGCACTTATTCTACTGAGCCATCTCCCCGGCTCCTCATTTCTGTATCTTTTATTAGCCATGTACCCAGTACATATTTACGAGTTAGTACAGAGAAAGTGCAGAGAGCTTCTTATTTTATTCCTCAGTGCTGGAGACCAAACCCAGAGCCCTGCACATACTAGGCAAATGCTCTAGCAATCATATAGAAAAAGTCTACACTCTCAACCTTCTCATTTTTTTCTTACAGCTCCTTAGCAATTCTTTGTGTGCATGTACCCTAATTTATGTAATGTATTGTGTTGTTTTCAGTTCCTGGCTCTCAAAATGGTGTAGTAAATAGCTTTATATATGTATTGTTTTGCATATTTCCAGAAATGAAATTACTGGGTTAAGGAGTAGATGTGCATTTGTAATTTCAGTAGATGTTGACAAATTGTCCTCCATAGGTGCTATACTGTTTCACATTCTTACCTGCAGCGAATGATAGTACCTAGGATCATTTTAAAAGATTTCTGAATGGATGAAATGCATATGCTTCAAGAACAGAGGTGAGGGGCCGGGGAGATGGCTCAGTGGAATAAGCACTTCCCTGGCAAGCACAAGGGACTGAGTTCAATCCCCGGTTCTGAAAAAAAAAAAAAAAAAAAAAAGAACAGAGGTGAAAAGAAGTGCAGTGGAAAGTTTCCTGCCCATGTCCACCTTCACCCTGCTGTTAACCATTATTAGTCATTTATTATGTAATATAGTAGAGTTTTTTTTCTCTTTCTCTAAGATTTTTTTTAACTTATTAACAGATTTTTTTCAAACATACACCAAAGAATGCTTCCAAAAGGACTGAAGCAAGATGGGGTCATATCAACTATCAAACAGGCACACTGGAAAAACTGGGTCTAGAATGCAGTGTGCAGCTGAGTGTTAGATTGTGTGCTTAGCATTCAGGAGGCTCTGAGCTCCATGCCCAGCAATGCACACACATATCCACCTCCAACATGAATAGGAGAAACATATAGAAAAAGAAAACAAGATCTACGTAAAAGTGAGGGAAAATATAACTTGGCTATCTCCCAAGGCAAACTCCTATTGTTTTGAACACTTCATAGAAACAGAAGAGGGAGCTATAGAACCATGCAGTTCTAAAAGCTATCCTGCTCTGCTTCCCTTAGAAACATTCCAGTAAATTAATTTCACATAAAAGGATAAAAGTCAAATTCCATGAGTTATTATAAGGAAAAATAAGCAGAATCACATCCTCACAGATAATGAAAGGATGCTAGGACTACAAAACAAATAAAAATTCTATTTTTGTTCCCAAATGAGCTTAAAAGCAGTATAAAGTATGAAAAAACAAAAATCAGAATGAGAAAATTGGAAAAATAATGTTATACGAGTCAAGAAAGGACTTGAAGGGGGCCGGGGAGATGGCTCAGTAGAATAAGAGCTTGCCTGGCAAGTGCTAGGGCCTGAGTTCAATCCCTGGTAAAAAAAAAAAAAAAAAAAAGAAGAAGAAAAAGAAGAAGGAAAGAAAGGACTTGAAACAAAACAAAAATTCATTTCAGAAATGCAGGCTACCATACAAGGACCATAAGAGGGAATAAACACAACAGATAATGAATGGATTAAGAGAAAAAAAAGATGAAAAGGAGGATAGTTTTTAATCAAAAAGTAATGAAGAATGAAGGACCATTTTGTATTGTATATACAAAATAGGATAGATGTACAGCTACTTTCTCTTAATTCAATGAGGAGAAAGATTTATACTAGTAGTGTTTGGACAGGATATCATGTCTACATCTTGTACTATGAATAACCACTATGAAGACAACATTATGCAATGTATTAATTATTGAAACTGTCTTCCTAATCAATTTTGAAACTGTCTCATTGCTATTTGTTTCTCAATAAAATCAATTAAAAAAAGAAGGGGGGCTAGGGAGATGTCTCAGTGGAATAAACACTTCCTTGGCAAGCACAAGGACCTGAGTTCAATCCCCAGTTCCACAAAAAGAAGAAAGGAAGAAGAAGAAGAAGAAGAAGAAGAAGAAGAAGAAGAAGAAGAAGAAGAAGAAGAAGAAGAAGAAGAAATGAAG
>NW_004524911.1:880988-888919 GCF_000260255.1 Octodon degus
AGTGTGTTCGTAGGGGCTTCATCATCTTCTAATCTATTGCATTGATCCTCAGGTCTATTTTGTTGCCAGTATCACGCTGATTTTATCATAGTAGCCTTGTAGTATAATTTCAAGTCAGGAATTGTAATGCCTCCTGGCTTGTGTTTATTGCCCAGACTTGCCTTTGCTATTCTAGGTCTTTTCTGGTTCCAGATAAATTTGATGAATGATTTCTCTAGCTCTTTTTTTCAGAATACTGTAGTTTTCTTTGAAAAGATCTTTGACTTCTTTAGTTAGATTAATTCCAAGGTATTTCATTTTCCTCGGTGCTATTGTTAAAGGTAATTCTGACCATTTTAGATCCTCTTAGAACATCTTTCTTTAGCCTGAATAGAGTTGGCTTTGTCATCATGAAATTCTCTAGTTGTTCTTTGTCATGGAAATATTTCACTTCTCCATCAGACTTGAGAGTTTTGTATGGTATAGTACTCTGGGCTGGAATTTGTTTTCATAGAGGACTTGAAGTACTCTGCTCCATGCTCTTCTTGCCTTCATGGTTTGTGAAAAGAAGTCGGCTGTAATTCTGATGGGTTTTCCTTTGAAGGTGATCTGCTTCTTTTTTCTAACAGCTTCCAGTATATTATTCTTGTGCTGGATTTCTGGTATCCTATTATATGTCTCGGTGTGTTTTTAATTGGCTTGAGTTTACTTGGCGTTCTGTATGCCTCGGTTACCTGAATGTCAGATTGTTTCCTCATATTTGTGAAGTTTTCTGCTGTTACTTCTATTCATATTTCTTAAATGTTATATTTATTGCCTCCTTCTTTCTGATTGATGCCTATTAGTCTCACATTGTTCATCTTTGCATCGTCTTGCAAGTGTGAATTATTTTTTCCTGCATTCTAGTTGTTTTGTTTTGTTTTTGCGGAACTGGGGATTGAACTCAGGCCCTTGTGCTTGCCAGGAAAGCGCTTATTCCACTGAGCCATCTCCCTGGCCCTGTTTTTAAGAATTCTTTTCTTATCTTTTACTAGCTGCACAAGCATCTTCAAGATCTAAAACTCTGTCTTCACTTTCACTCAGACGGTTTTGCAGGCTTGTGATTGAGATTTTAAGTTCCTGTATATCTCTTTGGCTCTGCTTCATGTGATCTATTTCTCTCCTGTACTGTTCATTCAAGGAATCTGTCATTTTTTCTGATCTCCTCTATTTTTTTTCTCAATGTTTTCTTTAGAAGCAGTTATTAATTCTTTTACTACAGAGTTTTTTTCAGATTGGGTTCCCTCCATATATTTCTGTAGTTGATTCTTTACTTCAGATGGTATGAGTTCAGAGATTTCTTTTTTATTTCATAAATTAATTCTACTCTGAGTTCCTCTATACCTTTGTGCTGTTGCTTATTTACATCCGATGGTATTAATTCATACATTTCAGCTGAGCTACTGTCCTCTGCACTTGTTCTAGGTGGGCATTGGGTTTCCTCCATATGTTTCTGCATTTGATTCTTTACTTCAGATGCTATTAATTTAAAGATTTCTTTTTTTATTTCCAATCTGAGTTCCTCTATACCTTTCTGCAGTTGTTTCTTTATTTCAGACGCTATTGATTCATTGATTTCAGCTCTGTGATTCCCAATTTGTTCTGTGCTAGTATCCTCTGCACTGATTATTAGTGGGCTTGGGGTCTGAAATTGCATTTTATTCTTTTTCATTGTTATTTTATATAGCACTGACCTCTGACCTTTGGTGTAGAGCTTTGGTGCAGTTATAACCTTAGCACCTACTGAAATTCAGGGTGCAGATATACAAAGTTTGAATTTATCCAGCTGTGCCTGTCTTGGGTCTGGTTGCTGTACTCAGCTCCTTCCTGCTGCCGCCCTTGGGAGTGACTCTGTTGTGCCCCTCTGGCAAGATGTTCTGCTCCTTGACTAGGTGGGTGGTTCTGTCCCCTACTCTCTCTGCTGGGACTGCAGCTGCAGAGTTTCACCCCAGGCTTGTATGCCAGGCCTGATCTGAGTCTGAAGGGGACAAGGGGGAGTATGGGAGGGTGGAAGCTCTCCCACACACTCACTGGGCCTGGGCTAGGACTGGATCTGGGGCTCTGGAGAACACGGCAGAAGTTCTCACTCACTGTGCAGGCATGGGTGGGGGGGCCTTCGGAGTGGTGTGGGAGTCCCATTGGATTGGAAGAGGTTCTTACTTATGCAGCGTGCCTGGGTTTGGACCAGAGTGGTCCACAGCTTCTTTACAAATGTTCAGAATATTTCTTCGGAAGTCCTGTACTTTTGAATCTTTAACTATATCAAATTCACATACTGGCATACCAATAACACAACCAATTGCTCGATTGAGGATCTTTTATTCATGCTTTCCTATAGGTTTAATTACTTTTAAAAAGGGTTGGAAAAGCTGAAGGTCATGAAGTCTTGTTTCATCAAAAAATTCTTCTCTTTCTGCTTCTTGAGTAATGCTTACAAAAATGTAAGAAGATAGATTTTGAAGTAGTTGGTGGAGAGGGTATTTTCTTGCTTCCCTAAATAGCTCATGTTTATGGTTATTAATTCAGCCTCACGGAGGCATTCTAAAGTCATGATCATTCCTTTTTAGAGTAAGCATTCTACCAGGATGTTGGGGGGCATCAACTGGATGCCCCACAGCTCACCTGATGATGGTTGTGGAGGCATTTTTCTGATATTTTACAGGTTTTACACATAGAACTACTTTAAGTGATTAGATGTATGACTTTTTCAAAAGCAGTAATGCTCGGGGCTCCTCCAGGCTCCGTGACTCTAATCGCATCGGGTCCCAGCCCTGCGGGGGCCAGGTAGACGAGAGTGGGCAGCATGGCCCCTGCCTCCTGCCCTTCTCCCTGGCCACTGCAGAGTTGCTCAGCCAGACCTGAGCCCTGCCTCACCATCAGCTGCAGCCACAACAGCCCACGATCTCAGTGGCAGCACCTGAGCTGCCACCTTCTCCTTGCAACATTCATCTTCTAATGTTCTCTCAAATATGTACGTCACATAGTTGAAGAATGACTTTGTCACCAGAGATAAATCCTCATTAGCAAGGATGCTGTTTGCTCAAGCCTACTCCAAGTTTGACTCTTGCACGTAAGAACCAAGTCATCACATGTTAAATTGAAATTTTCTGCCTTAAGAATGAATGTCAGTCATCCACATGGCTGACACTGACAAAGAATCTACAAACTGCTATACAGGGTTTCAGGGTAAATCCTGAGGGGATTTGACCTTGTCAGATACAAAAGTTATATTTGTTGTTATATAGGTCTTGCTTTATCTTGGTCTTAACAATCCAGGAAAAAAGTATAAAAATGAGGTATATAAAGTAAAGCCATATTAATATGCTGAGCTGTAAAAGGCTCAAGTCAACAACTTCTGACATTGCCAGTCCTAAAGCTAACGCACTACTGTTATGGACTACTGGACTATATTGAATTATTTTTCCAAATTCATGAACCTACAATGTTTAAATGGCAATGAAATACCCATCTCTGACAAAACTAAACAAAAAGGGGGATATAAATGAAGGACCATTTTGTATCTGTATATACAGAATAGTTAGGATAGATATACAGGTACTTTCTCTTAATTCAAGGAGAAGAAAGATTTGCACTAATAGTGTTGGGACAGGATATTCTGTCTGCATCTTGTACTATGAATAACCACTATGAAGACAACAATATGCAATGTATTAATTATTGAAACTGTCCTACTAATCAGTTTGGAAACTGTCTCATTGCTATTTGTTTCTCAATAAGATTAATTTTAAAACAAAGAATATAAAAAAGAAAGTCATCTACCCTTTGAACCTGTAGCCTGGATAAAATATAAGGGAGAGAAAGAGAGTTGCTATGGGTTTTTGCTGCTTGCTACTTCAATGCTTTGTTGCCTTCTACCTGCCATAAACTATTTCTCATTTGCAATGATCCTTTGTCATGGCACCCTGCCTTGGAGCCAGCCAACTATGGCCTGAAACCCCTGCAAACTATGAACTACAATACACCTTTCCTCCAAAAAAAAAGAAAGAAAGAAAGAAAGAACAAGAAAAATGAATGTCAGTTCTCCCCCTACCCTTGCCGGCCAGGTGGCTCAAGTGCCTCACAGTGACTCTCAGATGCCCTGCAAACATGGCACTCTGAGTGGCCTGGAGCATGTGCACTGTGGCCTGCAGCCTGAGCACAGTCTCCACGCTGATCGCTCCCTTCCCTATTAGGCCCTGTTGGCTGTGCGCGGTGCAGTGTGGTCAGTGCACACCGGACTGACTCTGCTCATGGGAAAAGCTTTGGGAGATGTTGTTTACTGTAGTCTGCCTGAAGTTGAGACAAATTTGAAAAAGCATGGCTGGATGATCAAGATGACAGTGAAAGACCCTTCAGAATTAGATGAAATCATGAGTGAAGAAGCTTATGAGAAATATGTGAAATCGATTGAAGAGTGAAGTAGCACCAAAGTGAACTAGTGTGAAGCGACTTCAGTGGGGCCATCTGCAGTCAGCAGCACACAAAAGAACGAGATAACAAGTTTATCAGTGCTACATGAAGGAAGAGAAACTGCTTATCACTGCTCCTGGATGAAAATACCCCTGAACTCCTTAGTGATTGCAAATAAACACAATGTGTATCTTTTTATATATACCTTATGATCTTTAGATTAGGCTGTAGGTTCTGATATTCAGAATTCATGAAATTATCCGTAGTAAAAAGTAGGTATAGCAGGGGCTGGTGAGAGGGCTCAGTGGTCTAAAGCACCTACTTAGAACAAGCTTAGCAAAGTACAGGGACTGCGGTTCAATCCCCCAGAATCACATGCCAGCCAGCCCCGCTCCCTGGTGGGCTGAGCTGGCCACACACACACACACACACACACACATAAATAAATAAATAAATAAATTTTTTTTAAAAGTAGGTATAAGAATTATGTAATTGCAGGCTAACATTGTTATAATAAGCCTTATGTAATACTGTAACTTGCTTATATTTCTCCCTGGATTTGGGTTGAAATACTCAAAGAGCATGTGTGTCAGCTGTATAATAAATATCAGATGATGACTGACACTCTTAATTTTATAATGGGCTGAATTATCTGGGGCTGTTTTTATACAGTGAGGCAACTGTTGTAACTCAAAAATGAGGCAGGCTCAAAAAGATAAGAAGTGCTTTATTTTAACTGGTACCTAGCAGCGATCATCTTGGCAAGATGCTGAGGTGTGCGCCAGGAGAATGAGGGGAGGGGGTACTTAAGCTGACAAACTGCAAAAGGGTGACGTCAGGGGTTCAACTAGGGGCTACAATAGAAAAATTAACCTGTCTTCAAGCACAATAACAGGTTGGGTGGTTGGGTATAGTTTGTGCCTGGGAAGGAGGGCAAGAACAGGACATTGGGCCGGAACTAGATTCAGGTGTGCACAAAGGACAGCGTGAGAAAGGCCCAACTGCAGGTTCTCAAGTAGAGAACGGGCACAGTGGAAAGCTACAGCATTTAGAATGGTGAATAGAGAACAAGACGGTGGTGCATATGTCAGGTTATAACAGTTAATAAAGTTACAGAGGAAGCACACAGAGTTACAAAACTTGAATCAATTGCACAGGTTATAACAGCAGCAGCTTTGCAGCACAATCAGAAACAAAATATTCAACCTTAAAAAAAAAAAAGAATGAATGTCCTGGGCCGGCCAAATAGCTCAGCGGATTAAAGCGCCTGTTTAGGCAGACACAGGGGCTGGGCCTGCTGTGCCAGCCCTGCCCCCGGGGTGCGCTGAGATGTTTAATGAAACTGGGTGTGGTGGCACACGCCGCCTGTAATCCCAGCACTTGAGAGGCTGAAAACAGGAGAATCACTACAAGTCCCATCTTCATAGTGAGACCCTATACACCCTATATCTTCTGTACTGAATGCATAAAAAATAAAAGAATGAATGTCCTAAGTGAAACATTGGATGCAGTACATAAATGATTCAAGGCAGTTACTTCAACTTTAGATATTAGTTTTAAGGTTATTTTCATTTATTTAAACTTTTAGATTGGATTATGTTATTACTCCCTGTGATATGTTTTAGTAGACTACATTTTTAACCTTTCTGTAAGCTGATTTTCATTTATTTTTGTCAATTTAAGCACACCCTGTGGATTGGGAAAATAAACCTTGGGTTACAAACATTGGCCTGAGGAAAATTAAGCCACTTTATTTTTTCTTACTATTCTATTTCCAGCGAGAGAAAAAAGCTCTTACAAATTAACTCTCCATTCTTTAGAGATAGAGCCCTTGTTGTAAGAAAAATGAGGGAAGGACTTGGTGATCTTTATGAAATGCTGACTTGGCTCAGGTCAAAAATTTAAACTTAAGACAAAGTACTAAGGCCCTAGAACTCTGTCTAAGTTGTTCACCAAAAGAAGAGTCCTAACATCAAAAGCCAAATTAGTGGAAAGTGTTTTGATGCATTTGGCCTACAAGTTTTTAGTAATATGGATTACAGTTTTCTCTAATCCATTCAGATAAACATGTATAAATGTGGGCCAGTGGCCCAAAGGAGTGGCCCTTAGTTAAACTTTGGTTTTTTGGGTTTTTTTTTTTTTTGAGGAACCGGGGATTGAACTCAGGCCCTTGCGTTTCCCAGGCAAGCTCTTTTTCTACTGAGCCATCTCCCTGGCCCCTAAAACACTTTTTGTATAACTAGGAATTTCTGATCTTTGTGTATTCACAATTCAACAAGCTAATACAAAAATGGTTTTGTTGTTTTGTTGTATTTACTAGCATCTGCAGCATTTGGAATTTAAGAATAGTTCAAAGAATACTAGAAATACTGGTCTTTGATCAATTATCACACTAAAAATTATGAGATAAAGTTCTGGACATGTAGCTGGGCATGGCAGCACATGTCTGTAAGCTCAGCATTTGGGAGACTAAGGCAGGAGGATCACTGCAAGTTCAAGGCCAGACTGCAATACACAGATCTTGTCTCAAAAAAACAAAAACAGAAATGGCTACTGTATTTCCTCTTGCGTGGTTGGCCTACCTGCATGCTGTAGGCTGTACTTCTTTTCTATTTTTACCTGGCCTAAGTAAAAATTACTTGCATCATCTTGCAGCTGTTGAATTGTTATTCTATGGCTCCTTATTAGTTTTAGAGATTTTTTTCCTTTCATAATCATTAGCTGCAATGCTGTCTTCAAGGCCTGAAAGTCTATCTTCAGTTTCATTCAAGTAGTTTCACCAGCTTTTAATGGAATTCTTAATTTCTGGGATATCTGTTTGAATCTTTTTCATACATTCTAATTCTTTCTTTCCTGTATTGTTTATTGAATGTTTCCATCATTTTTCTATTCTTCTTTATTTTTTATCTATGTCTCCTTTAAATGTGCTGAACAATTCTTTCAGGATTGCTACTTCATTTTTTACTTGAGAGATTATTTATGATCTGATTTCTGTAGCCTGATGGACTTGTCTCTTTATTTCAGTTGTTATCATTTCAGAAATTTCAGGTGTATGATTTCCAAGTTCTTCTATGTCCTTGTCTCCTGGACTTGTTTTGTTTGAGCTAGAGGTCTGAGATTGCCTTTTCATCCTTCATTTTGATATTTTGAAGCCTCCAATGTTCACCTGGGCTCAGCAGTGATGGTAGGGAATGGGGCATGGGTTGCCAAGGCTTGAACAAAAATGGGGGGTGGGCTCACCAAAGCTTCTGCTGTCTGGGGTTCAGCATGACTTCTACAATGATTATGGGGGGGAGGGTGAGCTGCAGCTTAGGAAGGCTTCCACAATGATGGGGGTGGGCAGGGCAGGCTCACCAGAGCCCTGTAGCTGTCCATCAGTCACCTGCCTTCTGTGATGGTGGGCATGTGTGTGAGTTCCTCCTTTAAAGCAATTACTTCTGCTTTCACAACATTTATTGTACATTTTGGTTATTTGAATATTTTTTTTTTAAATTTTTTTTTTT
>NW_004524911.1:889019-893939 GCF_000260255.1 Octodon degus
AAGAAGAAAGGAAGAAGAAGAAGAAGAAGAAGAAGAAGAAGAAGAAGAAGAAGAAGAAGAAGAAGAAGAAGAAGAAGAAGAAGAAGAAGAAGAAATGAAGAGGCTTCTGATTTCAACATGCAAATGTAAAAAACTAAAGAAAAAGTCTTTCATCCTTGCAGCAAGAAAAAACTGAGTAGAGAGCATATTAACTTTGTGACTTCCTCAGAGAACAAAGATCACAGGACAGATGGCCATCTTAAAATTTGGAGAGAGACAAGAGCCTACAGAGAGATACAGGACCAGAGAGCATTTGGTAACTGAATGTCACACAAACTGATAGGAACTTTAAACTAGACTCATTTTGATGAGTCATTAGTCTCAGTACAGGCTAAGGAAGGGGTGGGAAACATTGGGGGCTGTTGTGATAAGAGTTTCCTTTTTCCAGGATTTTATTTCAATAACCTCAACAGGTTCTCACAAGAGTGATAGGAACAATCTGGAGAAAGATCTCCCCTGCTGCTATGGTGCTGGGGGAAGGAAAATAGTGACCATACCACAGAGATCATGTAGATTATGTCCCTCATGGAACAAAAGGCTTGTTCTGTAGAGGCAAGTATGAAGCAATTCTATTCTCTCCTTCTCTCCCCTTCCCTCTCCATCCTGTCCCCCTCTGGCTCTCTTCCATCTTTAGACAGAGAGTCTTGCTATTTTGCCCAGAATAGCCTTAAATTCCTGGACGCAAATGATTCTCTTGTCTCAGCATCCTGAATAGTTGGTACTGCAAGCATGTGCCCTATTTCTGAGCTCTTTTAGAAACTATCATGGCATGAGATATATCCTACGCTGTGTGTGTGTGGGGTGGGTGTGTGGATGGGTGTTCTGTTATTTGGGGTTCTGATTCCCAGTGATTTGAGGACTTGAGTACTTCAGGTTTGTTATTTCCAATGTGTGAGCACCTTAAGGTACTACATTTGAGGGTTTTGGACCCATGGGATGTGGTTACTTGTGTCATAGGATGTGAGGTCACGAAAATGTTTTTCTTTTTCTGTCCCAGGCTATAAATTCCTTGAAATATTTGGGGATCTGTATTATTCAGCTTTCTCATTACTGGGACAAAAATACGTGACACCTGCAACTCAAAGGAGTAGAAGTTTATATCAGCTCACAGTTTTAAAGGTTTCAGTCTACGGCCAGCTATCTCCAAGGCAAAACATCATGGCAGATGGGCACACTGGGGGAATATTGCTCAACTCATGGTGTCCAGGAAGCAGAGATTGGGAGAAGAATATCAGTGTTGGGAACGGCTAAAGCTGAAAATTGATCATATGTGGGAGGGCAGGACACGGCCTCAGTGCCTGAAGCAGTCAAGCTACCTCAGTCCTGACAAAAACATCCTGCCTGGACAATTTCCACAATTAGTTGCTAGGCAATGCAGTGTTTCCTGATGCTAACTTTGAAAAAGCCAGGAACCATATATAATCTCCTCATGACCCACCCAGATACATCCAGAAGTGTGTTTAAGAATAACCTAAGAGGTTACTCTTAGGCATCACACAATTCAACCCAAATTGACACTCAAGATTAATGAAACTGGACCTGAGTTTTATGGTGTGAAATTTCTAGACTATATTCCTGATTTCTGATCTGTATGCCATTCTGTGAACCTTTTGAACTTTTAGTTGTTGTGCTTCCCGATATGTGTATCATAATTCAAAGATGTGAATTCACTGAATTGGCTTATTTTTTTTTTACCATGGGTCCATTTTTATGGTTGTGAGATGTTTGACTTTTTGAATTTTTTATTCTTTTTATTTTCAGATATGGGACATTTTTGAGTATTGGCAGCCTTGAATGTAGATGTTATTAATTGGTTTTTTGTTGTTTTTGGTTTTTTTTGTGACTGGCTCAGCCCACCTTGAGGGTGGGGCTGGTGCAGCATGTGGTACCAGGGATCAAACAGCGCTCCCTGTCCCTACGCTTGTCTATGATGCAGGCACTTTAGACTGCTGAGCTATCTTGCTGGTCCTGTTTTTGTTTTTGAGACAGAGTATCAATGTAATTCATGCTGGCCTTGAACTCACTATGTAGCCCAGGCTGGTCTTGAACTCTCAGTGATCCCTCCAATGCTATAGACATCAGGCCTGGTATATAGATATCATTGAATGGTGGAGATTCTATCCTTCAATTTTAGGCCCAATTCCTCTTCTAAAATGTGTTTACTTGTGTGCCAGGTTTCTGAATTGATTTAATGACTATGTTCAAAATGTGAGGTCATCTGGACTCTTTTGGAATATTTTGCTGAGTTTACACACCTATAATATTTAAAGGATGGAACTTAACAAAAAAAGGGGATACAGATGAATGTCCATTTTGTATCTGTGTATTCAATGTGGTTAGGATAGATATATAGTTACATTCTCTTAATGAATAGAGTGATTTGCTCTAATGGTGTTTATAAATAGGATATCAAGTCTGCATCTTGTACAGCAATTAACCACTAGGAAGAATGTATGCAATGTGTTAATCAGTGAAACTGCCCTACCAGTTTGGTTTGAAACTGTCTCATTGCTATTTGTTTCTCAATAAAATTATGGAAAAAAAAACCAAAATGTGATGTCAATGAGTTTTTAAGTGTCTCTTTGTAGGATGTTAAATGTACAAGTGATTTTTGGAGACTATTACAATTTGTGAAATCTCAAATCTGTGAGAGAATTTTATAATATGGTGATTGGCTCACTCTGCTTTCTATTGCTCAAAAAAAACCCTGCCAAGATTAGGTAATTTATAAAGAATAGAAGTTTATTTGGTTCAAATTTCTGAAGGCTGGGAAGTCCTAGAGCACAGCAGTCACAGCAGCTTCTCAGCATTTAGTGAAGCCCTTCCTGCTGTGTCATGACATACTGGGGGACATCGCATGGCAAGAGAGAAGATGCATACTACCTCTGGTCTCTTCTTAGAAATCACTAAAGCCATCATGGAGACCCCACCTTCATGGCCTTGTCTAATCCTAATTATCTCCCAAAGGCCTCACCTCCAAATACCACTAACATGTGAATTTGGGGGTTAAATTTCCAATCATAAGCTTTTTAAAAAATTCTTTTAAAATTTTTTTATTCATTTTAATGAGAAAAAAGATAAAATAGCAATGAAACAGTTTCAAAACAGGTTAGTAGGACAGTTACAATAATTAATACATTGCATATTGTTGTCTTCATAGTAGTTACTCAGAGCACAAGATGTAGACATGATATCCTGTCTAACCAATATTAATACAAACCTTTCTTCTCACTGAACTAACAACCATAGGCTTTTGGAAAACAATATTCAAACTATAGCACTGACATTAGTTTTTGGGGTTTCTGTGTCCTGGAATGCCAGATCTCTGAGTTGTTTGAGGGGTTGTGTACAAGTTGTGGTATCATTAATCTGAAACTGTATTCTGTGGTAAATTGTCTCTGATTTACTTGAGACTTGGTCTCACACAGTGAAATTTCCTATCTTTAGATGCTGAGTTCCATGGTGGAGTTCTATGAGCTTTTAGGGCATCTCTGTGCCTAAGGTACAGGTCTATAAGCTGTTTAAGTCTGCCATTTTTCTAGATTGTAGATTTCCCAAGCCAGTTTGTTTATTTTCTATTTGGGTAATGAGGCCATTAAGCTTTTTGTGGTTTGCTTTGCAGAATGTGGGGACTCTCAAGTTTTTTTTCAGAACCGGGGATTGAACTCAGGCCCTTGTGCTTGCTAGGGAAGTACTTATTCCACTGAGCCATCTCCCCGGCCCCCAACTCTCAAGTTTTGTAGGTCTCTTCCCTGGTTGTCTGGCTTTGTAATCTGAGGCTCTATGTACCTGCATGTAGAAGCTCTGGCATTTTTTGGTTTTGAATCTTGTTCATCTTTCAGAAGTATACTTTAGGCCTCTGACATCCATGTCTAAACCATGAGGTAACTTAGTTCTTGTCCAAGCATATTTGTGGTCTATATCCCTGGATGTATGGTGTCTGAGATTTTGTGGGAAATTCTATTAGAAGGTGAGATGTCTCTGGCTAAGGGTTTGTTTATAAGAAGTGTGATTTCTGAGTTCTTTCTAGGATTATGATCTGGGTATATATAAATTATCTCTGATGCTTTTGTAGGGCTGGATCATATAATGAACTCTCTGAACTGATTTAAATTTCTCTCTCTCTTTCTCTGTCTCTGTCTGTCTCTGTCTCTCTGCCTCTCTCTTTCTCTACCTTTGTTATTGAACTGATCTATGTGTCCCAGATTTTTTTTGTTGGTTTTTTGAGACAGAGTCTTGCTATGTATTTCAGATTGCCTTTGAAGTTACTATGTAGCCAGGTTGGCCTCAACCTTGCCCAAATATTACTGCCTCTGCTATTACAGTGCTAGGATTACAGTGTGTGCCACCATGCCTAGCCCAGAATCTAATTTTTATGTTGTTTCAGAGTTTCTGTGCTCCAAGCTATAAAGGTTTAAACTTCTTCAAAATTCTATATCTGTGGTGTGAGGCATACAGCCTTTTTGAGGTCTCTGTTTACTGTCCATGGTCTATGAGCTTTTTATGGGTCTGTGTTTAAGAGTGTATAGTTTGTCATATGTTTGAAAACTACAGGTATGTGACATTTGTAAACATTATTTAAGACTTGTATCTGATGTGTAAGGTGATTGGGGAGTCTTATTCTGTTTTTTGTTGTTTTTCTATGTTTTTATTTTTTAAATTTCCCCCCATAATTTTATTGACAGACAAATAGCAATGAGACAGTTTCAAATCAAATTGGTAGGAAAGTTTCAATAATGAACAAATTGCATACATTCTTCCTAGTGGGTAATTACTGTACAAGATGCAGACTTGATATCCTATTTACAAACACCATTAGAACAAATCACTCTATTCATTAAGAGAATGTAACTATATATCTATCCTAACCACTTTGAATAC
>NW_004524911.1:906929-910497 GCF_000260255.1 Octodon degus
CCAAGGTAAAGCAGGACCTGTGCAACAAGAGTTGTAGCTTTTGGGTCTGACAAGGCCAGTGAAATCCCCTCAGGATTTATCCTGAGATCCTGTACCTCAGATTGAGAAAGTAACATTTATATGACAGTAGAGACTTTATCTGGTGGCTGTGCTTCAGTGTCCCCAGAAGCTAGTACATGCATAGTATGGAGTTAAGTAACACACATGTAAACATCCATGGAATAAATCCCTGTATAAATGAATTAATCTGGCAGAATATCATAGCAGTAGGCCCAGTCAAGTTGAGCTGTCAGAATAATTCTGCTGCACAATATCTACCCATCACAAGAAAGTAGACATCTTATTTCAAGCCCTCTTCTACCATAGGATAAGGCAAAATGAGTCTCATTGCTTTCTTTAAAGACTATTGGGACACTTTTGGACACAAAATATACTTCTTAAACCTCATCAAAGTACATATGACTCCTGCCATGCTCTCGGGACCCTTTCAAGCACGTTCTCTTGGGAAACCTCCACCCCTCCCATCCAGCCCAGACTCAGGCCTGGCAAGTGTGGGGGTGAGCCCCTGTGCTCCCCTGCACTGGTTGGATCTCCCCAGATCAAGCCCAGGCCAGACACCTGAGTGAGACCTTCTGCCACATTCTCCTCAGGACCCTTTCCACCGTGCTTTCTCCAGAACCCTCCACCCCTACACAAAATGACAAAGAGAAGGAGCAAAATGCAATCTTAGGCCCAGAGCCCACCCAGAACAAGTGCAGAGGACACTAACACAGAAGAAATTGGGACTCACACAGCTGAAATGTCTGAAACAATAGTGTCTGAAGAAAAGACACAACTGCAGAAAGATATAGAGGAACTCAGATCAGAAATAATCTGTGAAATAAAAAAAGAAATTTCTGAATTAATAGAGTCTGAAGTAAAGAATCAAATGCAGAAACATATAGAAGATCAGATCAGAAATATTCTCTGTAGATCCAGCCCAGCCCAGGCCTGGCGAGTTTTTGGGAGAACTTCTGGATTCTCTGCGCCTGCTGGACCTCTCTGGACCAAAACCCAGGCATGCCCCATAAGTGTGACCCTCAGGCCCACCCTCAGGACCCCTCCACCCTTCTGGAGCCCACGCTCCCAAGCCTGCCCGAGTGAGCGAGAACTTCTGTGACAGTCTCTGGCCCTCAGATCCAGCCCAGCACAGGCCTGGCGAGTGTCTGGGAGAGCTTCTGACTTCCTTGTGCCCCCTGGGCCAGGGGCACAACAGAGGGGCCCCATAAGTTCACTGTTATGCCAGAGGGGCACAACAGGTTCACTTCCAAGGGACACAGAAGGAAGGAGCTGAACACAACAGCTAGACCCAGGCAAGATATAACTGGCTAAACTCAAACTTAATAGATCTGCACCTGAATTTCAGTAGGTGCTAAGGTTATAACTGCACGAAAGCTCTACACCGAAGGTCAGAGGTCAGTGCTATATGAAATGACAAAGACAAGGAGCAAACTGCAGTCTCAGGCCTCGAGCTCATTCAGAACAAGTGCGGAGGACACTAGCTCAGCTGAAATGTATTAATTAATAGCGTCTGAAGTAAAGAAACAACAGCAGAAAGGTACATAGGAACTCAGAACAGGATTAATTTCTGAAATAAAAAAAAATCTCTGAATTCATAGCATCTGAAGAATCAAATGCAGAAACATATGGGGGGAATGCAATCTGAAAAAAACCTGCAGTAAAAGAATTTATAGCTGCTTCTAAAGAAAACATTGTTAAAAAAAATAGAGGAGATTAGAAAAATGACAGATTCCTTGAATGAGCAATACAAGAAAGAAATAGATCGCATGAAGCAGAGTCAAAGAGATACAGAGGAACTTAAAATCTCAATCACAAGCTTGCAAAACTGTTTGAGTGCAAGTGAAGACAGAGTTTCAGATCTTCTTTTTAAAATTTATTTAATTTTTTAATAGATTGCAAATTGACATAAATTATTTATAAACATAAATGAATATAACAATAAAAATTGTCCAAAATAAAAATGAAGAAAGAATGTACAGAGAGTTTCAGATCTTGAAGACACTTGTGCAGCTAGTGAAAAGGTAAGAAAAGATCTCTTAAAAACAACTAGAATGCAGGAAAAAATAATTCATCACTTGCAAGACGATGTGAATATGAACAATGTGAGGCTAATAGGCATCAATGAGAAAGAAGGAGTCAATACAAATGATATAAAAAGAATATGGGCAGAAGTAATAGCAGAAAAATTCCCAAATATGAAGAAACACTCTGACATTCAGGTAACCGAAGCATACAGAACACCAAAAAATTCAACCCAATTAAAAACACACCGAGACATATAATAGTCAAGATGCCAGAAGTCCAGCACAAGAATAATATACTGAAAGCCACTAGAGAAAAAAAGCAGATCACCTTCAAAGGAAAACCCATCAGAATTACGGCCGACTTCTCTTCACAAACCATGAAGGCAAGAAGAGCATGGAGCAGAGTACTTAAAGTCTTCTGTGAAAACAAATTCCAGCCCAGATTATTATACCTTGCAAAACTCTCTTTCAACTTGGATAGAGAAGTGAAACACTTCCATGACAAACAACAACTAAAGAATTTCATGCTGTCAATGCTAACCCTACACAGACTACTGAAAGATGTTCTAGCAAGGGACCAAAATGATCAGAACTCCAAGAACGAGAACAGAAGTAACCCACTAAATAGGGCAAACAATTAAACACAGGGGAAAAAGGAGTAAAGAACAGCAAGTAAATAACATGTCAATTGTAAGTCAACACATTTCAATTATAACCATCAATGTAAATGAACTCAATTCACAAATTAAGAGAAATGGACTGGCACATTGGATTAGGAAACAAAATCCAACAATATGCTGTATACAAGAAACACATTTAACTCATGAAGAAATTCATAGGCTGAAAATCAAAGGATGGAAAACAATACTACATATCCCAGCACCTCAGAAAAAAGCAGAGGTAGCAATCCCATTCTCAGACAGTCTCAACTTCAAACCAAGAATGAGCAAACAAAATAAAGAAGGCCACTATATACTGGCTAGGGGAAAAATTCAAGAGGAAGAGGTAACACTAATAAATATGTATGCACCAAACACGGGAGCACCCAACTGTATAAGATGAATCTTAATGAACATGAAATATCTAATATCCAATACCACAATCTTAACAGGAGACCTAAACACACCCTTATCCCAAAAAGATAGGTCAATCGGACAAAAAATTAGCAAAGAAGTAGCAGAACTGAACCAGAGCTTGAAACAAATGGACTTGGTGGACATATACAGAATGTTCCACCCAGCCACAGCTGAATATACATTTTTCAGCTGCACATGGGTCATTTTCTAAAATAGACCACATACTAGTCCATAGGTCATGCTTAAGTATATGCAAGAAAACAGAGATTATCCCATGCATATTGTCTGACCACAGGGCAATGAAATGGGAAATAAATGACAAAAGAAACCAGAAAAAAACCCTAAATACATGGAAATTAAACACACCCTTCTCAGGGGCTGGTAAGATGGCTCAGTGGTCTAAAGCAC
>NW_004524911.1:910735-911418 GCF_000260255.1 Octodon degus
ACTCAGCCATCAACTGGTCGCAGATGAAATTAAACAAGAAATTCAACAATATTTACAATTTAATGAAAATTCAAGCACAACTTATCGGAATTTATGGGATGCAATGAAAGCACTTCTCAGAGGGAAATTCATAGCCATGAACTCACACATTAGCAAAACAGAATGGGAACAAATAAACACCCTAATGCTGCACCTCCAACAACTAGAAAAGGAAGAGCAAACCAAATCCAGAGTCCAAAGACGGGAAGAAATCATAAAGATTAGAGCAGAAATTAATGCAATTGAGATGAAGGAAACAGTTCACAGAAATAACGAAACAAAAAGCTGGTTCTTTGAAAAATTAAATAAATTGATAAGCCCCTAGCTAACCTCATCAAAAAGAGGAAAGAAAACATTCAAATACAAGCAATAAGGAATGAAAAGGGTGTAATCACCACAGACCCAGTGGACATTCAGAAAATTATCAATACCTACTTTGAGAATCTTTATTCTCACAGAATAGAAGACACAGAAGAAATGGACAGATTCCTAGAAAGGTACAAATTACCAAAACTGAAACAAGAAGATATAACCATTCTCAATAACCCAATAACAGCCAATGAAATATGAGATGTAATAAAAAACCTACTGACAAAGAAAAGTCCAGGTCTGGATGGATTCACAGCTGAATTCTACAAGAAATT
>NW_004524911.1:911636-923316 GCF_000260255.1 Octodon degus
ATATTCAAAAATCTATAAATGTAATACACTGTATCAATACAGCCAAATCTAAAAACCACATGATCATCTCAATTGGTGCAGAAAAAGCTTTTGACAATGTCCAACACACATTCATGTTCAAAATCCTACAGAAAATTGGAATAGATAACCTCTACCTCAACATGATGAACGCCATCTATGACAATACAACAGCTAACATAATTCTAAATGGGGAAAAACTGAAATCTTTTACTCTCAGATCTGGTACAAGACATGGATGTCCTCTATCATCACTTCTATAGTTCTGGAATCACTAGCTAGAGCCATTAGACAAGAGAGATATAAAAGGAATAAGAATAGGTAAAGAAGAAGTTAAATTATCCTTATTTGCAGATGACATGATACTTTACTTGTTTGTTTTTGTTTTTTGCAGAACCGGGGATTGAACTCAGGCCCTTGCACTTGCCAGGCAAGCTCTTATTCTACTGAGCCATCTCCCTGGCGATGATACTTTACTTGGAAGACCCAAAATATTCCACCAAGAAGCTACGAGAATTGAAACATAAATTCCGTAGCATAGCAGGATAAAAAGTCAATACCCGGGCTGGTGAGATGGCTCAGTGGTCTAAGGCACCTACTTTGAACAAGCTAAGCTAAGCAAAGCACAGGGACCGCTGTTCAATCCCCCAGCACCACATGCCAGCCAGTCCTGCCCCCTGGTGGCCTGAGCTGGCCACACACACACAAAATAAATAAAGAAAGAAAGTCAATACCCAAAAGTCAATAGCATTTCTCTACACAGACAACCAACACACTGAGAGGGAAATTACAGAAACAATCTTTTACAATAGCAGCGTGGAAAATGAAATATCTTGGAATTGATTTAATAAGGAAGTCAAAGATCTTTTCAAGGAAAATTACAATACTCTTAAAAAAGAGATTGTAGAGGATTTCAGAAAATGGAAAGATATTCCATGCTCCTGGATAGGAAGATCCAACATTGTGAAGATGGCCATGCTCCCAAAATTGCTGTACAGATTTAATGCAATCCCTATCAAAGTATGACCAACATACCTCACAGAGCTAAAGAAATCATTCCTAAAATTTATTTGCAACCAGAAAAGACCTAGAATAGCAAAGGCAATCCTGGACAATAAAGACAAGGCAGGAGGCATTACAATTCCTGACTTGAAATTATACTACAAAGCTACTGTGATAAAATCAGCATGGTACTGGCAATGAAATGGACCCAATGATCAATGGAGTAGATTAGAAGATGCAGAAGCCTCTACGAACACACTCAGTCACCTTATCTTTGACAAAGGATCCAAACATACTCACTGGAGGAAAGATAGCCTCTTTAACAAATGGTGCTGGGAAAACTGGCTCGCTACATGCCGAAAACTAAAAATTGACCCAGGTCTATCACCATGCACTAAGCTAAAGTCAAAATGGATTAAAGATCTAAACATTGGGCCTGGGAGATGGCTCAGTGGAATAAGCACTTCCCCAGCAAGTGCAAAGGCCTGAGTTCAATTCCTGGTTCCACAAAAAAAATAAATAAATAAAGATCTAAACATTAAAACAGAAACACTAAATCTCCTGGAAGAGAAAGTAGGAAGAACTCTTGAAGACATAGGGGTAGGCAAAGACTCCATGAACAAAAATCAAATTTCACAGGTAACAGTTGAAAGAATTAACTACTGGGACCTGCTCTTATTGAGATGTTTTTGCACGTCAAAAGAAATTACCAATAAAGCAAAAAGACAGCCCATAAATTTGGAAAAAATCTTGACTAATGAGCAATCAGATAAAAGTCTACTCTCTAGAATTTATAAAGAACTAAAAAACATTAGGGCCCCTAAATTTAAAGACCTAATCCAGAAATTAGCATCCAAAGTGAACATACTCTTCTCAGAGGATGAAATTAAAGAAACGAATAGCTATATGAAAAAAGGTTCCAATCAGTAGCCATTAGTGAAATGCAAATTAAAGCAACACTGAAATACCACCTCACCCCAGAAAAAATGGCTATCATAAAGAAATTAGCCAACAACAAATGTTGGAGAGGTTGTGGGGAAAAAGGAACCCTTCTCCATTGCTGGTGGGAATGTAGACTGGTGCAAGCACCATGGAAATCAGTGTGGAGACTCCTTAAAAAACTAGGACTGGAAATCCCATTCAAGCCAGCTATCTCTCTCCTGGGAATTTTCCCACAGGAAAATTCATATTGTCATATTATAGTGATATATGTGTACCTATGTTTATAGCAGCACAATTTGTGATAGCCAAATCTTGGAAACAATCAAGATGCGCATCACCTGAGGAACAGATGAAAAAGATGTGGTGTTTTTATACAATGGAGTACTACTCAGCTATAAAGAATGATAAACTCGAAACTTTCATATTTAAGTAGATGCCACTTGAAGATATATTCATAAGTGAAATAAACCATACCCACATGTGTAAATATCACATAGTCTCCCTAGTATAAAGATGCAAAGGAAGAAATAAAAATAGAAAGTCATAACATGATTAAAAGGAAAGCAAGAATTTGAGGATTAATTAACAAAGAGAAGGCAAGGAGAAAAGCCAGAAAACATGACAGGGGCCAAGTCATACATTTATATGCACAGGATGGGTAAAACAATGGTCCTGAGAATCTTCAGCATGTTTTTGAAACCAGCAGGTAATTGGTAGGATTTTCACCCTGACTATATATGCTGATACCTGTGAACTAAGCAACTGCACTGAAGAAAGCAATGTGTAATGGTAGGGTCATGCTTGGACTGCCTGTAATTCTAGTCTTCTAATTACTTACTGCTTGACATGACATACCAATTACAGCCATACTGTTTTTCAAGTAAATGTTTGTTTAAAAAAAAGGGTAATAGGGGCTGGTGAGATGGCTCAGTGGTCTAAAGCACCTACTTAGAACAAGCTAAGCTCAAGCAAAGCACAGAGACCTTGGTTCAATCCCCCAGCACCACATGCTAGCCCGCCCACCCCCTGGTGGGCTGAGCTGGCCACACACTAAATAAATAAGTAAATAAATAAAAAAAGGGTAATAAATGAAAACATGAGACAAAAATAATGTCACAGGACTGTCCTGCTACAAGGCTGTATATTGTTAGATTTCTAAGTTTCTGTGTAAAAATATGTAAATGCTTATTCTTATTTTTAAAATATTTTTTATCTTTTTAATCTTTTTACTTTATATTCTGGAGAGACTCAAAGTTTAACGTATCAATACTTGATGAAAAATACCTGTTCCATGTTGTGTCTAAGATGTTTGATAACCAGACAGATAGTGAGGTTAAGCTCAATTGCCTATGATATAGGGTAATAATATCATTAAGTTTCTCTTCTGGATGGTTAACAACTTAAGTTTGCAGACCAAAAAGTTAAAGAAAATAAGGGCTACAAGAACAATCAACATTTTGGCCCTAGTCTTTCAAGGTCAGTAAGGATTCATGAACTAGGAGAACCTGTACTGTAACATCCTGTAACTCAATAGTGTCCCAAATTTTCTGGTCAAGCAGATTATGGGGCCACAGAAGAAAGTGATTGATGATGTAGAGTGTGTGTAAGGAGAGTCATATGGAGAGAAAACATTCTCTCAAGCTTTCACAGAGAGCAAAGTGGTCAAGCAATGGCCGTGACTCATCCACATGGCTGACAGTGACAAAGGATCTACAAACTGAGGTTAAATCCTGAGGGGATTTGACAGACCTTGTCAGGTACAAAAGTTACATTTCTTGTTATGTAGGTCTTGCTTTTTCTTGGTTTTAACCATCCAGCAGAAAAGTTTGAAAATGAAGTATAAAAAGTAAAGCCATATTAATATGCTTAGCTGTAAAAGGCTCAAGTGAAGAACTTCGGACATTGACAGTCTTACAGAAAACCCACTACTATTATGGACTATTGGACTATATTGGGATATTTTGCTGAATTCATATATTTACAGTATTTAAATGTCAATGGACTGCCCTTCTCTGACAAAACTAACCAAAAAAAGGGGAGGATACAAATGAATGACCATTTTGTGTCTGTATATTCGAAATAGTTAGGATAGATATATGGCTCCATTCCCTTAATTCAATGAATAGAGAGGTTTGTTCTAATAGTGTTTGAGACAGGATATCATGTCTGTATCTTGTACAATAAATGACCACCAAGACAACAATATAGAATGTATTAATTATTTAAATGTGCTAGTAATAGGTTGTGAAATTGTCTCATTGCTATTTGGTTCTCAGTAAAAATATTTTTTTAAAAAAGAAAATCAGATAGAAAAATTAATCTAAAAAAAAGTACATTTGACTTGGGCTTCACCTTTCCTGTAATGGGTAGGAAAATAAATAAATAAATAGCAGTGCTGCCATAGCTGGCCTCACAACTTCTACTCTAATCTGTATTCTCTTCTTGGCAATGACAGTGAAACCTGAGGCTGCTAGAGGCACTGTCACTTACTCCAGAATGAGGGGAATGGTAGTGATTCTTATCGCTTTCATGAAGCAAAGGAGGATGGGCCTGAATGATTTTATTCAGAAGATTGCCCGTAATTCCTATGTATGCAAACACCCAGAAGTTCAGTCTATCTTGAAAATCTCCCAACCTCAAGAGCCTGAGCTTATGAGTGCCAACCTTTCTCCTCCACCAAGTCCTTCTCAGAAACTCAACCTTGGTCTGTCATCCAGTCCTCATGCTAAACCATCTGACTTCCATGTCTTAAAAGTGATTGGGAAAGGCAGTTTTGGAAAGGTCCTTCTAGCAAGACACAAAGCAGAAGAAGCATTCTATGCTGTCAAAGTTTACAGAAGAAATCAACCCTGAAAAAGAAAGAGGAGAAACACATCATGTCAGAACACAACGTTCTATTGAATGTGAATCACCCTTTCTTGGTGGGGCTTCACTTCTCTTTCCATACTGCCCACAAACAGTACTTTGTCCTAGACTACATTAATGGTGGAGAGTTGTTCTACCACTTCCAGAGGGAGTGCTGCTTCCTAGAACCACAGGCTTGTTTCTATGCTGCTGAAATAGCCGGTGCATTGGGTTACCTGCACTCTCTGAAGATCGTGTACAGAGACTTAAACCTAGATAATATTTTGCTAGATTCCCAGGGACACATTGTCCTCACTGACTTTGGGCTCTGCAAGAACACTGAACACAATGGCACAACGTCTGCCTTCTGTGGCACACCTGAGTATGTTGCACCCGATGTGCTTCATAAGCAGCCTTATGACAGGACCATGGACTTGTGTGAGATGTTGTACAGCCTGCCTCCTTTTTATAGCCAAAACACAGCTGAGATATATGACAACATCCTGAACAAACCTCTCCAGTTGAAACCAAATATTACAAATTCCGCGAGGCACCTCCTGGAGGGGCTCCTGCAGAAGGACCGGACCTAGCGGCTCATATAGGTGTCAAGGATAACTTTATGGAGATTGAGTCAGGTCTTCTTCCTAATTAACTGGGATGATCTCATAAATAAGATTACTCCTCCTTTCAACCCAAATGTGAGTGGACCCTGTGACCTACAGCACTTTAATCCCCAGTTTACCGAGGAGCCTGTTCCCAACTCCATCGGCAGATCCCCTGACAGCATCCTCATCACAGCCAGTGTGAAGGAGGCAGCGGAGGTGTCCCTCAGCTTCTCCTATGCACCTCCCGTGGACTCTTTCCTCTGAGCTGCCTTAGGGCAGTTGTGAAGGATTCTATGTGTGTCTATGAGTGTTTTAGTGAGCCTTTTGGTGGAGCTGCCAGCTGACAGGACATCCTAAAGAGCATTTGCACATCTCTGGAAGCTTGGCAGCCCTATTGCACACTGTTTGCTGGAAGCTTTTTAAAGAGCACATCTCCTCAGTGAGCTAGTGGGGTTTTCATTTTATGCTTCCTTTCAACTTGGTGCTATCTCTGAATTGAGCGTTAGAGTGCTGCCCCAGGCAGGTATGATAGTCTCTGTAGAAGGCAGAGGCTGCCCTGAGAAGGATCCTCCCCAGGGCTGTCGGGGCTGTGATAAGAAATATTCTGAAACGTGCCTTTTCTGATGAGATCATGTTAGCACCAAAGATTTTCCTATCGCAGAGTGTTTCAGTTCTTTATTTTTCCTCATGGATTTATTTAGTGTGTGAACAATGGTGTGAGTGTGGTATGCCTGACCACAGATGGATGTTGTTATAGCATCAATGTGACATTGTAGGACACTACAATGTGGGACATTGTTTGTTTCTTCCATATTTGGAAGATAAATTTATGTGTAGACTGCTGTTTTTGTAAGACATAGTTATTAACTAAAATTTATTGAAATAGTCTTGCAATGATTTGCATCCAGATGCTTAAAGACAGCATTGCTGCTACAAATATTTCTATTTTTTAGGAAGGGTTTTTATGGACCAATGCCCCAGATATCAGTCACAGCCCTTGGTGTTAAAAGCCATGAGCCAAATTAAAACTTTCCTCCTTTAAAAAAATAAAATAGGGCTGGAGAGATGGCTCAGTGGTCTAAAGCACCTACTTGAAACAAGCTTGGCAAAGCACAGGGACCTCGGTTCGATCCTCCAGCACCACATGCCAGCCAGCCCCGCCCCCTGGTGGGCTGAGCTGGCCACACACACACACAATAAATAAATGTAATAAATAAAAATAAATAAATATTTAAAAAAAATAAAATAAAAATAAAATAATAAAATAAAATAAAATGTCACCTGTAGGGGTTGGGGAGATGGCTCAGTAGAAAAAACGCTTCGCTGGCAAGCACAAAGGCCTGAGTTCAATCCCCTGTTCTGCAAAAAAAAAAATGTTATCTGTAAAATGTGCATTATTTATGTGCATGTAGTTTTCTTGTTTTTTGTTTTAGACAGTCCTGATAAGTGTATGTATTATGTAAAGAAAGTCTGTACATTGGGTTATATACTGCTAATATATTTAAACTTACAGGCTTATTTGTAGTGTAAACCACAAATAATTAATGTATTAATTATTTTAATGTATTATAATTAACATGGTTATAATATGTACAACACCTCCTCCCCACCACACAACTTTTTGTGTGTAGTAAGCCAATTCTGGGTTGCAATAAAACCTTGAAAATATTTACGTTAAAAAAGTAATAAATCTATCAAAATCTTCTATCAATGTTCTCAGTACTTGAGCTATGTCAGCTAGGTAATTTCTTGTTTATCTACTATCAAATGGTTTATATCACTTTGATAAATTGGTATAAAACAATAGAAGTATCTTCTAGAGATTCACTAACGAATAGGACAGCAACTGGCTAAAGTTAAATAAAGTACAATCATGGATCACATCACCTTAGGCTGGGGGGTATAGCTCAGTGGCAGAGAATGTATTTAATTTGCATGGATTTCTGGGTTCCATCCTCAGCACCAAATAAAATCATGTCACCTAATAGTTAGTATAAATATGTATGCTTTATGATGTTTGCAGAATAAAGTTGCCTAAAGAAAACATTTCTCAGAATGTATCCTCATCATTAAGTGACACATGACTGTTTCTGACCAATGCTACAACATAGGTGAACTTGACAACATTATGTTAAGTGAAATAAGCCAGACACAAAAGGACAAAATACTATATAATTCCACTTATATGGTGTGCCTAGAATAATCAAATTCATAAAGACAGAAAGTAGAATGTGTTTTGTCAGGGACTGGGAGAATGGGGGTTATTGCTTATTAGATATGAGTTTTAGTTTGGGAAGTAGTAAAAGTTCTGAGGCTAGATGGTGCCAATGACTGCACAGCAACATGAATATACCTGTTCTTGTTGATGTGCTGGGGCTTGAACTCAGGGGCACTCTACCATTAAGCTATATCCCTTGTCTTTTTTATTTTGAGACAAGATCTTGATAAATTTCCCAGGTTGGCCTTGAATTTTTTAAATATGTAAATAAAATTTAATTATAAAGCAACACAATGGCATAACTCCAAAATGTATTTATGAAAAAGTTATACCTGACATAGATGTATTAGATTTTTTTCTCTTTTTTATTGAGAAATAAATATGAATGAGACAGTTTCAAAAGCTGATTAATGGGACAGTTTCGATGATCAATACATTGTACATTGTTACCTTCTTAGTGGTTATCCATAGTACAAGAAGCAGACAGGATATCCTGTCCAAACACTATTAGTACACCTCTTTCTACTCATTGAATTCAGTGAAAGTAGCTGCATATCTATCCTATTTTGTATATATAAATACAAAATGATCTTTCCTTTGTATCCTTTTTTAAAAATGTATTTTATCTTATTTTTTTGTCCTGTCAGAGGTGGATATTCTATTGGCATCAAAATATTATAGGTGTTTTAATTCAGCTAAACAATCCAACACTGTCTAGCAGTCTATGATATTAGTGGGTTATCCTCAGAAGTTATTGACTTGAGCCTTTAGCAGCTCATCGTATTAATATTGGCCTTGAATTTTTAATGCTCCTACCTCAGCTTCCCAAGTTTCTGGAATTACAAGCATGTGCCATAGCAGGCTGTGAATATACTTAATACTACTGAACTGTGCACTTAAAATTAATCAGTATGATGCTATTGTCTGAACATTCATGTCCCTCCAAAATTCATATTGAAAAATATTGAGAGTGCTGACACTGGAAATTGATCATATGTGGGAGGGCGGGAGGAAGCCTCATTGCCTCCTAAAGCAGTCAAGGTACCACAGTCTTGAGAAAAGCATCCTGCCTGGACATTCTGGGCTATTAGTTGCTAGGCAACAGTACATCTTGTAACTTTGCAAATGTATAAATAGGTGCCCCTACTGTCCAAACATGTTCTAGGGTCTTTGCCTATCAGGATTGGTCCACCACCTGACCTAAGCTATTATCTCTTGTCTTTATTTTCTGAATCCTCTCACTATTTCCTCCCAGGAACTAATGAGCTACCAACTGATCCCTACAGAAAAATAATCCCCATTGTGGTAGGTTTAAGAGGCAGGGCCTTTGGGAAGTTAATTCAGCCATGAGGGCTTTATTCTCAGGAATAGGATTAATTCTTTTATAAAAGAAGCCCAAAGGAGCTTGTGAGCTCCATTACTCTTTCTTTCCACCATGTGAGGACACAGAAAAAGGTACTAACTATGAAGCTGAGAGTAAGAATTCATCACATGCTAAATTTACTGGCTCCTCAGAGTTCAACTTCCCAGCCTCCAAAACTGTGAGAAATAAATTTATGTCATTCATAAACTACTCAGTCTAAGGTATTTTGTTGTAGCAATAGGAATGGCCTAAGACAAGGTAAATTTTATGTTAGGTGTATTTTACTACCAAAAAATAGGAGCTAGCGGTGTGATCCAATGGTAAAACATCTGCTTAGCATGTGTGAAACTCAGGGCTCAACCCCTAGCAGTACCAAAAACATACATAAATAAAATAAAAATTCAGCCCTTCAATTATACTGCCATATTTTAAACACTCAATAGCCATATGTAGTAGTGGTTACCATATTGGACATGTAATACATAACATTTCCACTGTTGCAGAATGCTTTATTGAATAGTGCTAGTCTGGAGTTATAACAGAAAGCACAGGAAGAACTAATTAGAAAGTGGTTAAAGACATAAAAATGGTTGTGTCTGGGACTGGAGTTGTAGAGGGACAAAACTGTGCTTTTTGCTACAAGTCTGTAAGGCTGTGGGGCTCATTTCCATCTCCATGAATTACTGTGATAGGGCTGAAGGAAAGATCACCCAGGCCACACCAGTGAGTTAGAACCTCTTCTTTAAAAAAAAAAAAAGAAGAAGAAGAAGAAAAAAAAAACTTGTGGTGAAATTCATATGACATAAAATTAGCCTTTGCAGGAAGTAAAAGATTTATGCAATGAAAATTATGGTATTCAAGAGATTGAAGAGAATTTAAGAAAATGGAAAGATATTCCATGCTCCTGGATAGGAAGAACCAACATTGTGAAAATGGCCACACTCCCAAAATTGTTAAACAGATTCAATGCAATCCTGATTAAAATACCATTAGTATACCTTACAGAGCTAGAGAAAATTTTCCTCAAATTCATTTGGAACCAGAAGAGACCCAGCATATCAAAACCAATCCTGAGAAACAAAGGAAAGGTAGGAGCTATCTATCATAATCCCTGATCTGAATGTATACTATAAAGCTACTGTGGTAAAATCAGCATGGTAGTGGTATAGACACATACCTGAGGCTCAATGAAACAGATTAGAAAGTGAAGACACAACTGCAAACACAGTCAGCTATCTTATCTTTGATAAAGGGGCCAAACATGCTCACTGGAAGAAAGATAGCCTCTTTAATAAATGGTGCTGGAAAAACTGGCTTGCCACATGCTAAAGGCTAAAACTGGACCCATGCTTATCACTGTGCACAAAACTACAGCCAAAATGAATCAAAGATTTAAATATTAAAAAAGAAACACTAAATCTTCTGGAGAAAAATGTAGGTACAAATCTTAAAGACATAGGGGTAGGTAGAGAGTTCATGAACAAAAACCAAACTGCACGAGAAATATTTCCAAGAACCAACAACTGGGATCTCATCTTTTTTTTTTTTTTTTTTTTTTTTTTTTTTTTTTTTGTAGAACCGGGGATTGAACTCATGCTCTTGTGCTTGCCAGGGAAGCGCTTATTCCACTGAGCCATCTCCCCAGCCCTCTCATCTTTTTGAAGTTTCTGCACTTCAAAGCACATCTCCATAAGATGTGCTTTGGAGAAGAAAGAAAACCCACAAAATGGGACAAAATTATAGCCGACTGTCCCTCTGACAAAGACCTTGTATCTTGAACATATAAACAGTTTTAAAAAACCAGAAATCATGCCCCTCAAATTCAAAGACCTAATCCAAAAATGGACATCAGAGATGAATATACACTTTTCAGATGAAGCAATGTAAATGGTAAGTAAATATATGAAAAATGTTGGGGCCAGGGAGACAGCTCAGTGGAATAAGTGCTTCCCTGGCAAGTACAAGGGCCTGAGTTCAATCCCCGGTTCTGCCAAAAAAAAAAAAAAAAAAAAAGAACGAAAGAAAAATGTTCAACATTATTGGTCATTTGAGAAATGCAAATTGAAACAGCACTGAGATTCCATCTCAGCCCAGAAAGAATGGCTGACATCAACAATTCAGCCAATAACAAATGCTGGAGAATCTGGCGAAAAAGGAACGCTTCTCCACTGTTGGTGGGAGTGCAGACTGGTACAACCACTATGGAAATCAGTGTGGAGATTCCTTCAAAAGCTAGGATTGGAGGTCCCATTCAAGCTAGCTATACCCCTCCTGCATGTTTTTCCAGAAGAATTGAAAACTTCATACCACAGCTATATATGTGCATCCATGTTTATAGCAGCACAATTTGTTATAGCTAAATCCTGGAAACAACCCAGATGCCCATCAGCTGAAGAATGGATAAAGAAGAGGTGGTATTATTACACAATGGAGTATTATTCAGCTATAAAACAAGATAAATTTGAGTCTTTGTCAATAAATGGATGCAACTAGACAATATAAACGAACCAGACCTGCATATGCAAACACTCTATTATCTGCTTAAGTGCGAGAACCTGAAAGAGAAAATGGAATCTGAAGGGTTACAATAAATACTGGGAAAGGGGAATGAACTTATTCAAAAGGAAAGAGTTACTGAGTTTAGTAGGAGGACAGGAGAGGGAGTGGGGGAAAGATTATATATATATA
>NW_004524911.1:923416-927805 GCF_000260255.1 Octodon degus
TGTTTGTAGTTTTTCTCTTTAATTTCTTATATATTTCTTTCTTTTTTCTATCTTCAATTTTGCATGAATATATTTGGTAATATGAATAACTGGTTGGAAGACAGAACTATGCATTACAACAAATACTGTGAAATTCATATTACTTTTTAAGGTGAAATTCTATATCACTTTAATTTTTCCTATTTTATTTTATTTTATTTTTTTTGCGGAACCGGGGATTGAACTCAGGCCCTTTGCGCTTGCCAAGGAAGCGCTTATTCCACTGAGCCATCTCCCTGGCTCCAATTTTTCCTATTTTAATACTGTTTTTTACTCTCTTTAAAAAGTAACAAAAATTTTAGAAGTGGTGTTTATAAAGCGTGGTTATTCTATGTTTACCTTTTAGAAATACAATCTCTATTTCCACAGAAGTTGAACCATTTTATATCAATGTATGATGGTCTCAATTGCCCCGTATCTTCACAAACGTTTGCTTTCTGTTTGTTCGTTGCAACCATCCTAGGGTGAGGAAGTGGTACCTCATTGTGGCTTTGATTTAAATTTCCCTAGTGACTAATGATGTTGAATATCTTGTCATGTACTTCTTGGCTATTTGTATATCTTCTTTGGAGAAACACCTATTCATGTTCTTTGCCCAGTTAAAAAATCAAGTTGTTAAGCAGTGTACGCTTCTGATCCCAGGAATTTGGGAGGCTGAGGCAGGAAGATTGCAATTTTGAGGTCAGAATGGACAACACTGTGAGACCTTCTCTAAAAACAATTGGATTTTTTTCTTTTGTTGGGTTGTAACTGTTCTTTCTAGATATTAGACTTTTATCAGATTCATGATTTTCAAATATGTTCTATGCATTCTGTAGGTGTTTTTTTCACTTTTGTGGGTTTTCTGTTTGTTTGTTTGTTTGTTTTATGTTTTGCAGTACTGAGGATACAATCCAGATCCTTGCACATACTTGGCAAGAATTCTGTATCACTGAGCTACACCTCCAGTCCCATTTTCTTGGTAATGTTCTTGAATGTACAAAAGATTTCAAAAACTGTTTGAGACAGGGTTTAACTAAGCAGTCAAGGTTGGCCTTGAACTTGTTATGTAGCCCCACGTGCCTCATCCTCCTGAGTGTTTGGATTACATGTGTCTACTACCATGCCTGGCAAGTGTTCTCAGTTTTGATGAAGTCCAGTCTCTCTTTTGTTGAACCTAAGAATCCACTGCCAAATCTAAGTGTATGAAGTTTACTAGAGCCTTTTCTTGGGTAGGGCTCAGCTCATGGCTCTCTTTGTTCCTTGGACAAGCTCCACTTTCAGATGGACGTTGCCATACCTCATCTTCACTTCCTGATCCTTCAGCCAAACTCCCGGCTCCAGGACCCAATAGAAAGAAAACCTGCCCAGTATCTGCCCAAGGATGCCTGGTTATAAGCTGTCCAAGTCAAACTATGCTTTAGGGTTTTGGCTTTGCTATAATAAGTACTGCTCCTTGTAACTGCAGAACAGCTATAGAGAATTAACCTAGATTTGGTTAATGGTTTGTGGTGCCAATTGGAACTAAAAGGAAATACAGAATTTTTCAAAATCCTCAGGAATTCAGCATATTGATTTTGCAGCAGATTAGCTTCCAGGGTTGGAGAGATAGCTCAGAGGCAAACGCAAGGCCCCAAGTTCGATCCCCAGCCCCACATGCTGTGTGGTCTTGGCCCAGGATGTGGGCACCCATCATGCAGCCCTGAAAACGGGCATGGTTGTGCACACCTATAATCCCAGCACTCGGGAAGTTGAGCCAGGAGTATCTCTGCAAGTTTGAGACTAGCCTGGGGGCTATGAACGTGAGCACAAAGCCAGTCCAAACTGCACAGTGAGACCCTGTCTCAAAAACAAAAACAAAACAAAAACCAAAAAAGCTTCCATTAGTTGGGATCTAGGAAATGTAATGATTTGGTGAATTGGTCATTTAGTCAACTTGCCTTTAAAAAGAAAGTGATGTCTTTTGATAATAAAGAATAAATAAGAAAAAAAAGAATAAATAAGAATATAGACATGAATATGCTGATTTTTAATAAAAAATACAAGAAGAACAAGCAATTTTGTTAGATTCTTTACTGTAACAAAATACCTGACATCAATTTAAAAGGAAGAAAGATTTCTTTCTCTAGACTTCGTTTCAGAGGTTTCAGTGCACAGTCACATGGCTCTGTTGCTGTGTGTCTGTGGCAAGGCAAGCACGTCATGGTGGAAGTGCATGGCAGAAAAGGCTTTTCACCTCTTGGTAGCCAGGAAGCAAATACAAACTCTAAAAAACCCAAACCAAAAGAGAGAGACAGGAACCATCTGGGGTCCCAATATATCCTCTGAGACATGCTGCCAATGGCTTAACTTCTTGCCACCATACCCCATCCCCTAAACATACCATCACCTCCCAGTAGGTGCCACAGGGCAGCAACTAAGCCTTTATTCAACATATGAGCCTTTGGGAAACACTCCAGGTCCAAACAATAACAACCATAAATCTTCCCATTTCATTTCTTTCACTTTTTGTGACACAGGGTTTCACTATGTAGTTCAGGCTGGCCTTCAACTCACTATGTACTCCAGGATAGACTGAAACTTGAGGGGATTCTTCTACTTGAGCCTCCTGAGTGCTGGGATTATAGGCATAAGCTACAGCACCCGGCTTCCCATTTCCTTTCTAATGAATTCAGTTCATTTTATCTTTGGTGCTGCTCTTTCTAACTAGATCTCCGTGTTTGAACTTGCTTGTGAACTTAATTATGTACATTGTAATTAGTTATTTCTGCAGTTACACACACATACAGGAGGGAGGGGCCTTCTATGTGCTGAATCTACGCAGCAGTGGGGGCTCCAGCATTCTGCAGCTATTGCTCAAGGTTAGTTGTGACCACTTGGTGAGTGTTTAGGAGTGGCAGGCAAAAAGGTAAATTATATAGATCTTTTTTTTTTTTGGTTAGATGGGTCTTGATATAGCTTCCCAAGTAGCTGGTATTACATGAATGACCATTGTACACAGATTCTTTACATCTTTCTTTATATTTTTATTCTCAGAAAGAAGTAAAAATGGCAGAATATATGTTTATATAGCTAGATCTATTTTTTTCATTTTTTCAGGTTTATTTTACTTTATTTTATTTTATTTCAGTTAACAAAGTAATATGCATTTCATAGTATTGGTTGTAATACATAGTGTTGTCTTCCAAAAAGTTATTCACATTACCAGATATATACATATAAAATTGTAAAAACAAAAAGAATGTATAAGAAATTAAGAAGAGAAAAAGTACAAACAATTGAAAAAGAACACAAAGCATTATCCCCTCCTTTCCATAGACCAGCAGAAATACACAGTACAATTATCCAAATCATCTGGCTTACATACCTAGATAAAACTCTTTCTCCCACTCCCTCCTGTCCTCTTAAACTCAGTAGATCTTGCTTTTTTAATAAGTTCATTCATTGGTCATTCTTTTTTTTACATAAATTAACCCTTTTACTATAGGCTAGGGATGTATCAAATAGTAAGAGCTTCTACTGGTCTTTCAATTCCTTCAGTCTTCTGATGGCTGAGTTGACTGTGACCGCAGAAGTGGTATTATAGGTCCAGGTGCCAACAGCCAAGTTCTTCATGCAGAAACCACAGAGCCAGATCCCCATGGCCCGCCTCTTCATCTTGGTCTTGTCACAGAAGGATCAGGTGTACTTGGCATGCTGGCTGATTTCAATCTTTTTTTTATATTTGATTTTTTTATTCATAATTTTATTGATAAACAAATAACAATGAGACAGTTTCCAATCAAATCGCTAGGACAGTTTCAACAACTAACACACTGCATGCATTCTTCTTAGTGGTTAATTGCTGTACAAGATGTGGACCTGAGATCCTATTTACAAACACTATTAGAACATATCATTCTATTCATTAACAGAATGTAACTATATATCTATCCTAACCATTTTGAATAAACAGATAGAAAGTGGACACTCATCTGTATATGCTTTTATGTTAAGTTTCGTTATTTGAATGTTATAGGTGTGTAAACTCACCAAAATATTCTAAAAGAGTCCAGTAGCCCATAATAGCATTGGGTTTTCTGTTTAACTGGCGATGTCAGAAATTGTTGACCTAAGTCCCCCATAGCTCAACATAACACCATGGCTTTCCTTCCTATATTTCATCTTCATACTTTTCTACTGGATGGTTAAGACCAAGGTAAAACCGGACCTATGCAGCAAGAGTTGTAGCTTTTGGGTCTGATAAGGTCAGTTAAATCCCCTCCGGATTAATCTTTTTTTTTTCTTTTCAAAGTTTTATTGATAAACATATAGCAATGAGACAGTTTCAAATCAAATCGAAAGTACAGTTTCAAGAAATAATACACTGCA
>NW_004524911.1:934680-939290 GCF_000260255.1 Octodon degus
TGCTCTGACTTCCTCTATATCTTTCTGCTGTTGCTTATTTACTATCGACACTATTAATTCATGCATTTGAGCCGAGCTAGTGTCCTCCGCACTTGTTCTGGGTGGGAACTGGGTTTCCTCCATATGTTTCTGCGTTTGATTCTTTACTGCAGATGTTATTAATTCAGGGATTTCTTTTTTTATTTCCAATCTGAGATCCTCTATACCTTTCTGCAGCTGTTTATTTATTTCAGAAGCCATTGATTCATTGCTTTCAACTGTGTGATTCCCACTTTGTTCTGTGTTAGTGTCCTCTGCACTTGTTATGGGTGGGGTTGGGTTCTGAGGTTGCATTTTGTTCCTTCTCATCATTTTGTGGAGCACTGTCTTCTGACCTTTGTTGTAGATCTTCGTTGTAGTCATAACCTTAGCACGTACTGAAGTTCAGGTGCAGATCTACAAAGTTTGGATTTATCCAGCTGTGCCTGGCTTGGGTCTGGCTGCTGTGTTCAGCTCCTTCCACTGCTGCCCTTGAGGGTGAACCTGTTGTGCCCCTGTGGCAAGATGTTCTGCTCCTGGACTAGCTGGGTGGTTCTATCTTCTACACTCTGCAGGGATTGCAGCTGTAGGGTTACACCCCAGGCATGTATGCCAAGCCTGAGCTGAGCCTGGAGGGGACAAGGTGCAGTAGGGGGGAGAGGCAGCTCTCCCACACACTCACTGGGTCTTCGCTAGGACTGGATCTGGGGGCTCCTGGAACGGGGCAGAAATTCCTACTGGGCTGGTGGGGTAGGGAGGTGCTGCAGAGTGGTGGGGCAGTCCCAAGAGGGTGGAACAGGGTCTCACCCATGCTGCGCCTGAGCTGGGATCAGTATTCAGTCCCGCCGGCACAGGGTAGCAGGATGCTCTTCCACACACTCACCGGACCTGGGCTAGGACTGGGTGTGGGGGTTCCTGGAATGCGGCAGAAATTCTTACTGGGCGGGCGGAGTGGGGGAGGTGCTGAGGAGTGGGGGGGGGCGTCCCAAGGGGGTTGAAGACGGTCTCACCCACGCTGTGCCTGGGCTGGGACCAGTAGTCTGTCAGAGATTTGTCTGTTTAGTTGGAATGAATGACAGGAACAGATAGGGATATAAAATCGGAATTTAAAAATAATAATTTTTTTAGGAGAATCTGGGTCTACATTAGTATACTTAGTTTGGAGCAATACACTTCATAATTAGAATTTTATCTGAGTGTCAAATACCTTGAAATATAAAGTATAACCAGAGAACTATTGTTTTTCATTTTTTGTTTTTGGCGGAACTGGGGATTGAACTCAGGCCCTTGCGCTTGCCAGGCAAGCACTTATTCTATTGAGCTATCTCCTCAGCCCCTGAGAACTATTGTTTCTTATCAATCATGGACATTTTAGCAGTTAAATCCCTGTAGAATGTTAATGGACAACAGTTATATAATTTTGTAGATCATTTGACATCAATATTCATACACAGCAGTATAGTATAAGAGTCATACGAAATCCCCATTTTGTTTTTGCATTTCTAAATGTACATAGGATACATATCACATAAGTTTTAGTTAGAAAATTATTTGGCTGATGACCTCATGTTGGCTTTACAGGAACCTGCATATCTAAATGTAATGGCACATACGTAGGATATATATGTTTTAGTTAGAAAATTTCATTTGGCCTATGACCTCATGTTGACTTGACAGGAACCTCTTATTATAAACACCTGGAGCATAAGAGAAAGGCATATGCTTAAATCTGAAAGAAAATTTATATTGTAGCATACAGTATTTTAGAAGGTATGAATATGTGTAATATATTAATCATCTTTTATGAGAAAACCTTATTTTAATTTTTGAAAAACTTTGTCTTTTAACCCATGACCAAATTATTGGGGGTGTCTCTTAAGATTATTGGGGGCTCTCTATTGATGAACAAAGGTTGGCCACTCTCTGTCATCAATCAAGAGTCCTGACCAACAATCTTTCCCCATTTTAATGGTTTTTATTTAATTATAAATTAATTTTAATATTACCTAGACCAGCTGGTAACTCAGGAGAAAGCATACTTTGAAGTCATATTTTAGAGCTCAAAGAAAAACAAACAACTGCTTACACAATGATGTAAAAACAAACAAGTATATACAGGACACACAGGCATCTTTATAAAATGAGAGCACACTCAAATATATTTCTGGCCAGGTTAAATTATGATGACCTTTTTAAGTTTGTAACTATTAGAGACTAGTCAGAACTTCTGTAAGTCAATTAGAGATCTCTTAAAAGAGGAATTTGGGAAGAAAAAAGTTTTAAAAATCCTCTTATTTCTATATATGTTTAGGTCTAATACAGTGTATCAAGTTCGAGTGGGAGCAAGCAAACTGAGCAGAGTATGAGGGTAGGAACAGCACAATAGAGGAGCGCTGACAATGTCTAAGTCCTGGAACCCAAGACTGCCTGCAGAGTGGCTGGGGTGGGGGTGGGGGAGTGAGGGGAAAAGAAGGTGAGCAGCAGGCTCCGCTGGAAAGGGCAGTGTGCTTGCTCGCTCCGTGGGCTGTTATCTGTTGTTTAGCTTGATGGATAGCAGAGGGAGGGGCAGTCACTGCTGGGAAAAAATGAATTATTAATTGATTTTTTTATAGAGTGAGATTTTTGGAGGAAAAAAAGGGCTGCGATGGGATTGTAAATTGTGGGGGTGGTGGCAAGAAATGTGAGGAATGTAGACCCATTGACTGAAGAGAGGAAGGCAGGGGAAGGAGGAGAGGCATCTTTGTAGTCCCTGAAAAAGAGATTTGTTTAAGCGACTGTGGAGTGACAGATGTTGAGGGCGGGAGGGACCAGTGAGGGAGGGACACGCCCTTAAAGGAAAAAAAAAGCTCGAATAAAGGGGATATCCTGCCATTTGTTGGTGTGGTGACATAAGTTTTTTAAACTTTGGAGAACTAGTGGATCAAAAGTTTTTTGTATAGACCACTGGGTTTTACCATCTAGCTTATATTGTGACCAAGCTGTCTTGACAGTAGAGGATTAATCGCTTAGGTATTATGGCCTCCCAGAGGCCAAGGGAGCCAAAATTACGGACCAGGCATCCCAATGGGGTATCTTTTGGAGGCTGGAAATGAGTATTTCCCATGGTGATCCAATTAAAAGGTGAGCCAATGGTTAGGGCAAAAGCCCGACGTCACTTCCCACTAAAAAGCCGTCACTTTTTAGCCTGGAGTTTGAGAGAGAGAGGCCAACACTCACTTTATCAGTAGAGAAAGTGAGGCCCCGGGGGCCAGATGGCTGAGGAAGACGCGTGGGGACCCCGATGTGAGCTTACGTTTTTTGAGATGAGAGGAAGATAGGAGACTGGGTTTCCCCGAGAGGAGTTTTGGGGCTTACCTGTGTGGATTAAAATTGGCCCGTGTTGGATACAAGCTAGCAACGGCAGGCAGGCAGCAGAGGCAAAAACAGAAGCAGAAGGTGGTTTAGTGAGGGGGCTCAAAACCGGGGCAGGGGATGCCCCCGGAGCCACACAGCTGTTCCAGGTCACAGCACCAAAAATGACAGGTTTTGATGATGTCGCAGCAGAGAAACAGGCAGAAAGAAAAAGGGAAAGGGGCTTCATTATAAAAGGAGAGGGGCTTCATTATCTTGGAGGGGACAGAAAATTTGCGAAAATAAGAAATTCTCTGGATTGGAACAAAGGGAGGCTGAGGCTTTTATGGCCTTTTGCCAGGGGTGGGGTTTGAGGGGGATTTTAGATATACCGGAGGAGCTGATTGGGGCCTTCCCTGAGGTGGTGGTGAAAGGCGGGGCTGGGAGATGGCTCAGTAGAATAAGTGCTTACCTGGCAAGCTCAAGGGCCTGAGTTCAATCCCCAGTTCCACCAAAAGAAAAAGGTAAAAAGAAATTGCACCCTGGGCTGAGTTGGAGAAGAAGAGGGGAGGTGGTCTCTGGGAATATAAGCTGTTGTTTTATATGCCTCAGCCGTATTAGATGACCACCACAATTATTCAGCAATTCATCCTAGGGTAATAACCTATCATTAACCTTTGCACTGGAACTTACACTGTAGTTCTCCTGGGTCTCAGGCCTTCAGACTTGTGCTGAACACAGTATTAGTTTTCCTGGATTTCCAGCTTGCCAAGTCATCCTGCAGATTTCAAACTTGTCAGTCTCCCTCTTACTGTGTAGTGTTTTACAAAATTACCCATTTTTTTGTGTATACAAATTTTGTATATAAATTTTGTATACAAAATTACCCGATTTTTTGTATATACAAGTTACCCTATTTGTATAAGATTACAAAATTACTTGCTTTTTTCTCTTTCTCCACCCACAGTGGTCCCCAACTTTATGGTGGTTCCAGTTATGATGGTCTGAATGTATTATGCAGTCAGTAGGAACTCTACTTGTATTTTTTTTATAGACTTAATTCATTTTGTTTTTGTGTAAAAACCCTTTATGTTGTAGCTACTGCTGGAGCTTGAGTCCTCTGGACAGAGTCTCTGGTGTGGGTTTTCACAAGATGGTCGGTGGGGCTGGCAAGATGGCTCAGGGGTCTAAAGTGGTCTTAGAACAAGCTTAGCAAAGCAAAGGGACCACGGTTCAATCCCCCAGCACCACATGCCAGCCAG
>NW_004524911.1:939393-942631 GCF_000260255.1 Octodon degus
GACTTGGTGAACACAGTCTCTTTCCAGAGGTCGGGGGTCAGATAGCTGTAGGTCTTGGAGATGGCATCAAAGGTGGCCTTAGCAAAGTTGCCCAAAGTAGCAGTGCAGTCCCTAGCAGAGGTGTAGCAGTCATCAATACCAGCCATCAGCAGCAGCTTCTTGGGCACAGGGGCTGAGACAATGCCAGTGCCTTTTGGGGCAGGGATCAGATGCACCAACACAGAGCCACAGTGGCCCATCACCTTGCAAGGAACAGTGTGGGGCTTGCCGATCTTGTTTCCCCAGTAGCCTCTCCTGACAGGGACAATGGAGAGCTTGGCCAGGATAATGGCCCCACGAATGACAGTGGCTACTTCCTTGGAACACTTTACACCCAGGCCAACATGACTGTTGTAGTCCCCAATGGCGACACATGCCTTGAACCTGGTCCCCTGGCCAGTATGAGTTTGCTTCTGCACAGGCATAATCTTCAGAACTTCATCCTTGAGGGATGTGCCCAGGAAAAAGTCAATAATCTCGGACTCCTTGATGGGTAAGGAAAAAAGGTAAATTTCCTCCAGGGACTTGATCTTCATGTCTTTGACCAGATGGCCCAGCTTGGAGACAGGAATCCACTCTTTGTCCTCGGCCTTACCACCGTGAGCCCCGCGGCCTCGCCCAGCCTGGCCTCTGCCGCGCCTGAGACCTGCCGAGGTCTCCGCAGAAGCTGCCGCAGCCTCCCATGCCTGGCCCCCCAGGGCCTCCGGCCCTTCCTGCTGCACCGGTGTCATCTGCCATTTGGTGTTTCCCAGAAAAAGAAGCTCTACTTGTATTTTAATTTTGATCCTTTCTCAGATTAGTTGTATATAGCATGACTCTGTCTCGTGCTGCTAGGCAGTGGCAGTGGACTGTAGCTCCCAGCCAGTCATACTGTCTGGAAGGAAAATTACTAACTCTCTACAATGTACTATGCTGTGAGTTATGATCTTCTGAAGGCAAGGCACACTAAAATAATTTTCAAGTTACAATATATTCAATTTAATGTGAGTTTATTGGAAATGTAACCCTATTATAGGTTGAGGAGCACTTGTGTGTATTGGTTCTATTTCTTTGGAGAGCTCTGACTAATATAAAGAGATGAGCTGGAAGGTGAAGAGGTGATGGTCATTAAATAAAACTTTGAATTTAAGGTTATGAGGGGCTGATGATACATACTGTTAACTACAAGGTCTAGGATGGTTAATGACAATGAGTGACTGAAGCAGGGTGGCACAAAATCAGTGGAGGAGAGCTTACAGAAAGAAGTCAGAAGTTAGGAATATGGATTTTGAACCCAGTATAAAGGTGTATTTCTTATATAACTAAAAATTCTGCACAAGAGCTTTCATAGAGAATAACATTAAGCTCAGAATAAAATCCTCAAAAACCAAAAGGGAGGGGCCAGAAAGACAGTTTAGAAGCATAAGCACCTACCTGGCAAGCACAAGGACCCGAATTTGATTCCCACCCCCCAGACTGCCCAGGATGCCCGGCCCACCATCTTGGACTCGGATGTGGGTGCCCACCATGTGGCCCCGGAACCAAGCATGGTAGCACACACCTGTAATCCCGGCACTCGGGAGGTTGAGACAGAAGTTGTTCAAGACCAGCCTAGGGGCAACAAAAGTGAGCTCAAGGCCAGCCTGAATTGCATAGTGAAGCCCTGTCTAAAAAAAAGTGGGGGGAAGAGTGCCGAAGAACTTCTCAGATAAATGTTACAAAGATGGATAGAAGGCAATGGAATCCAATGCCCAGAGGAAGTGGAGGATTTCCTGAGGAGGAAGAGAGTATGGTTGGGGAGGCATGTGGAAAGTGCAAGGAAGATACCTATATCTCCGGAATCATTGGTATGTGAGCTGTAGGAGAGAAAAATGGCCGCAGCGTCACAGAGCTTCAGTAATGTCAAGGAAGATCCATCTGTGTTTTCTTGGAACAAGAGAACTTGCCAGACCAGTGAGATAGCTCCTGCTTAGGCAAGCTCAGGGACCCAGTTTGATCCCCAGCACTGTGTGCTGCAGCAACCCTGCCCCCATCCCCGGGCAACCTGAGCCAGCCACCACAGAGACCAAGAGTGGTGGCCCACGCCTGTAACCCCAGTGCTGGGAGGCTGATACAGGAGGATCACTACGTGTCAGAGCTGCGTAGTTAGACTTTGTTGCAAATACAAAAAAGAAAGAAAGAAAGAAAGAAAGAGAAAGAAAGAAAGAAGGAAGGAAAGAAAGAAAGAAAGAAAAGAAAAGAAAAGAAAAGAAAAGAAAAGAAAAGAAAAGAAAAGAAAAGAAAAAGAAAAAGAAAAAGAAAAAGAGGATTTACCTTTTAATCCCACCACCTCTTAATACTACCACCCTGGGAGAGAACCAAACTTTTAGGGGACACTCAAACCATACCAAACAATAGCAGGAGGTGTACAATTAGTCACTTTGCTCACAACAGTTTGAGAGAAGGTGCTGGAGGAAGTTGCTGGCTAATGGGGACTGCTAGCTGCTATGCACAACAGAAGCTGGAAAACAGAGAAACTGTGAATGCTTCAGAAGCCAGAGGTGAACTGTTACTTACTGGCCTGATGGAAGATTCCAGGTAGAAGGTGCTGACCAGTGCATGCTGTTGCTCACCATGTGCTGCAAGAGCCAGGTTGGGGGTGGGATCTGGTGCTGTAGAAAGCTTCGCATGGCATGCCAGAACAGGAAAGGAAAACTTGCCTTTCAGTTTCTCTCCAGTGTCTTAAAAGTTTCAGAGCCAGAGGCCAAAGAAAATATTTAAGTGGATCAGATCCATTTTCACAGAGCAGGCACAATGGATGAATGTGAAGACCAGAGGCAAAGATTGGTAAGTAGCACATTCTAACTCTTCTACACACATTTCAATTCTTATACACAAAACAACTTTATTTGTACCTAACAAGATACAGCTATCCTTACAAGAGAGTAACATGTTGTCTTTTTCCCTAAATGAGAAAGACAAAGTATTAGGAGTCATTTTATCCATTAGTATCTATATTAGTTAATTCTTTTTTTTTTCTTGTTAAAAAAAACTTTATTCATAAACACAAAATTCATGAATTGTTTTTCTTTTCAGAAGACAAAAGACTAGAATTATTTTGTGCATAGCTCATTTTAGGTTTCAATCTTGATTACTGATATTTATATTGTACTACTATTTGTACTATGTACACTTACATTAAAACAGTACTACTTTTATAACTTTAACAATCTAATGTTGT
>NW_004524911.1:944851-945641 GCF_000260255.1 Octodon degus
GGGCGCGTGGGCGGCAGCGCGACGTCCACGGGAAGGGCGGGCTATATTAGTTAATTCTTAAATTTAGTCATGGTCCCACTGATAGGCTATTACCTAAAGACTAACATGTAAAATTAACTTTCACCAACTATTTGTATACAAAATAGCAATGGGGGTGTTGTGGCTTGTGTCCAGATATCCCCACAAAGCCTCATGCAGCCATAGGTGGGGTGTTTTTTGGACGTGGTTGGATCTAGTGTGTGAAACTGGGATTGATTCATGATACAATTCTAGGCTCAAGGGCACTAGGATTAAGGATGTGAGTGCTACCTGCCCTAGGTACCCTAGATAAGATATAAGAGCTAGAAAGAGCTGTAGTCATCCCTTGCTTTGGTACCTTCTGGCTACCATGAACACTGTGCTGCCTGTCTCCCATGCCATTCTCCTTTGGAAACAGCTGATTATAGACAGAAACCTCTACAAACTGTGAGCTAAATAAGCCCTTCTTTTCTCCCTTAACTTTGGGTGTCAGGTATTTTGGGTAAGCATACATAAAATTAACTTAGACAGTGGGAAAAGGAAAAAGAAAATGGCTAGCATATACAAATAAATGCACACACATAATAAACAGGAAATTCTCAAAGATCCTATAGTACTTATTTCTACCTTTGATCATGAAACTGTAACTTACATCTGTGGTTTCCTTCTCTGATTATCCATTTCCCCTACCTTCAACCAGAACCTCAGATGTTCTTTGCCAATTGATGGAGTCATCCAAATTTTTGTTCCTTAAGGATCTGAATCTTGGGCC
>NW_004524911.1:945769-948099 GCF_000260255.1 Octodon degus
AATCTGAATCTTTGATCACTGCTTGTTTTTGCTTGCTGTAGTTCTCCTTATCCTTTACCATTGGCCATGGAAGCACTAAGAAGCACTCTAGACAATTCTCTGCATTGCACAATGGTCCTCTTTGCCTCCATTGTATATCAACCACCCAATTTCTACTTGATAATTAGAATCAACAATGTAAGTCAGTGATCTTAAGTAAGTCAGAGATCTTCATTAGATCTTAGAGTGTGTAGTTTCATTGGCATAAAGAATCCCAGATTTCCAAAATGTTCAGTTTTGTGCAATCACTGTTGTCCCTTTGGTAGAGGCAGTTTTTTTCAGGTCCTGGGGATTTTTATTGGTATTAGAGCCTTCACATTGAGCTACATCCTTAGTCCTTTTTTATTTTTAATTTTGAGACAGGGTCTCACTGAGTCACTAAGTTGCCTAGGTGATTCTCTTGCCTCAGATTCCCGGAGTACTAGAATAACAAGTGTGCACCATTATATCAGGTTTGGTAGAAGCATCTTAAGGGTCTAAGATTTCCAGACTGCTTGAGCTCAAATTTTCTTTTTTCTTTTTTTTTTTTTTTTATCCTGCCTCAGGTTTATTTGTACAAAGAGCATAGGAGGACACCAGCCCCCCACAGATGGCACCCCAGTCCTTCTGTTTTTACATCAGCAGTAAGAGGCTTTCATTGTGGAGTCTTCACAGGGGCCTGAGCACCTTTGGGAGCCTGGGCTGGAGCAGAAGCTGGAGCCTGGGCCTAGGCTGGAGCCTGGGCCTTTGGCCGGCAAGCCCTGTGACCCTTGGCAATGCGGGCACGGATACGCTTCCCAAGCTTGGGGTGGGCAATATAGGTAAGTCGAGCGAGCCTGCGGTTTACTTCCTTTGGAATGATCTTGGGCTTGACCTCCTTGGGCTTGATGAGGGCCTTGATAGCTTCGGCACGTGCACTTATGGCCTTGGCATTGTTTGCTTGCATCTTCTTGAAGCCCTTCTTGTTGTGCTTCTTGGCAAAACGCATGTTCCTAAGGAACTTGGGATCCACCCCCTTCAGAGATTCGTATCTTTGTGACCGAGGTTTCTTGATGCCATTTCTGTGCCATTTTCGAGACCGGTTGTGCGTGGTGTGGTTCTTGGACTTGGCCATAACTGCACTGTAAACCGCGGCCTTGAGCTCAAATTTTCCAAGACAGGAAACAAATTTCTGTGAGTGGGTTATTAATTGTAATATGAGAGGAGCCACTCCTACTTCCACCTCTTAAGTCTAGAATCCATGTTTTGTGACTACGGGAAACATCACTATATAATGATCGCTAACTCAGAGGGTGCACTACACACCGTAACACAGAAAACAGTCCTTTCAGGGTGTCGTTTCTACACTGACATTATACCTGAGTCCTCAGTAAGGCATTTTGCCTTTTTTTAAAGCTAGTTACAAGAAACATAAATAAATAAATAAATAAATAAATAAAGCCAGTTACTTTCGGATGAGGTAGTATGTGATAAAACTAGTTAATCCCATGAGAAAGAAAAGACTGCTGCCCTTGCTTTGGTGTGAAGTGAGTCTACAGATCAGACACACTGCTGCGAAGAGTCTACATAATAGTTGTGCTGGGCACAAGTCTTACAGGCAAGGAAGAGAAAAACCACTCCTAGAATAGAAGTCTGTTCCTATGAGGATCAATCTCTTTCCCTTTCCATGATGGCAGAGTTTCAGTATAATCAGTGTAATGAAGCCATAGCAGGAACTAAATATCTGTTTTGCTTGGTTGGAAGATCACACGTGTTTTAATAGCATTAATCATACCTTCCTTGCTAAGGGAAAACTAATGTAACTGATCCTAGAAACAATTTCCATCCCTACTACCATGGTATGTTTGCTCATGGGCAAAATGAACAAATATTGGGGTAGCTGTTGAAAGAGGCTAATAGCCACAGAACCCATAATTTTGCCCATTTGATTCTTAGGGTCCTCCTGTGTAGTGTATGTCTTTTCATAGACATTTACATGTGATACAATATCTTCATTGTGCTCACTCAGAGAAGTCTATCCACATATCTCTTCCCTTGACCCTAATATTCTAATCCTGTTCCCTTTAAGCAATTGTCCTGTCCATTTGTCACTACAGATAAACTGGACAGACAAAAGTACTACTCCCTGTTCTGCCCCTGGAGAGGACTTTCTCTCTCCACTATCACTTTGGGGTATCCCTGAATAGACCTATAGTGCTACATCTCTCCACTTTTGGATGATAACAGCATAATATCCAGATATATTTTTTTAATTTTTATTTATATATATATATTTTTTGTATATGTGTGGCCAGCTCAGCCCACCAGGGGGC
>NW_004524911.1:948234-960979 GCF_000260255.1 Octodon degus
CAGATATATTTTAAATCAGGCCTCAGTTTTCATTCCTCAGTCAGCTGGATATAAGGAACACTCTACAATATCATAGGCATGGGTTGAAGGAGAGGCAACAGTGTCAGAAGAGATTGAACCACCTGCTCATGCAACTGGCCTTCTACAAGGAACTTCTGGACTCGCCCAACTTGGTCATCCATATACCGTTTTTATTTCATAACTGAGGCCTAAGCTTATGGCCAGGTGGAACAGAGAACATGCCAGTGCATGATAAGAATCTTAGGCTACATGGTTCCCTGATATCTTAAGGTTAGGTCTTCAGTCCTGTTAAGGCCTAGTAGTAGCTGTTCCTCAAAAGGAGAATTATTATCTGAGAAAGAACAAACTTGCTTTAACATTCTAGAGGCCGACTCTGATTTCATTGATGCTATCTGGAAACTATACAATATTCATAGTGGTTGGCAGTATGAAACACTAGGGAAGAGGTTATGTTGCAGTGGAAGTGTGAAGGTCATAAGGCTGGAGAGCCTGGAGAAAGCTGATGTTACAGTTTAAGTTCAAAGGTCTTCTATTGGCAGAATTCCTTGCTGGGGGAGGTCAGTCTTTGCTATACAAGGGCCTTCAGATGATTGGATGAGACCCACCCACATTATGGAGGGTAACCTGTTTTACTTAGGGTCCACTTTTTGAAATGTTAATCTCATCCAAAAGATACCTTCATAGAAAAATCTAGAATGTTTGATCAAATATTCAAGTACTGTGGCCCCGTGATAAAGTTTCAGTCTTACTTAGGCATGTAAATTACTACCTACTTCCTATTTATCAGTTACAATCAATGTAGTAGCACAGCATGATATTTTGTTGAGTATCAAGGAGATCAAGATCTCTATAGACTATCTTATGGCAGAGAAAAGAAATGATGTAGTCCTGAGGCAACACTGTGAACTTATATGCTTATTCTTGCAGATAAAAACATGGTCTCTTGCAATTCTTGAAAATGTGGAGCAAAAGTCATCAGACAGGCTAATACCTGAATTTCAAGTGCCAAGGGTTATATTCAGTTGTTTCAGTATCCGGGACAGCAACCACAGTTGGTGTCACCAGCTGATTAAACTTACAATAATGTGCATTCTTCAATTATACTCATGTAAAACTGGTGATAAGTAAATGGGAATGTGATAGGCATTATCACCTCTGCTTCTTAAAAGCCTTTTATGGTGTTATTAATCTTTGAATTCCTCTTGTATGCATTATCTCTTAGGGGTTAGTAACTTTGGAAGGAGTGAATATTCTAGGGACTCCCAGTTAGTTGTTCTTACAGTCCTCATCTCATGAGTTATCAAGTTATACTAGTTACAGCAGTTTCTAAATATGAGGTAATATAAAATTTATGGTAAATATTTAAATTTTTAAAAAATTTATTACAATAAAATACACATCATCATTAATTCCTCTCAAAATACTCCTACTCACTTTGAACACATCCCAGAATTCTTGCCACTTTCTGAAGAAGTTCTGCAAGTCTTTCTGTAAAAAATTATTTATTTGTTTATTTATTTGGTACAGGGTCTCACTATACAGCTCAGACTCGTAGTGATCCTCCTGTCTCAGCCTTCCCAATGCTTGGATTGCAGGTGTGTACCACCATGCCCGGTTTCCGGGGCCAGCATGGCATGTGGTACCAAGGATCGAACTCAGGTCCTTACATTTTCCAGGCAGGTGCTTAGACCACCATGCTATCTCCCCAGCCCTGGAAGTCTTCTTTTATGAATGTCTTTGCAGTGTTGTGGCTGCCTTGATATTCTCAATCAATTCAAATGCTTTACCTTTCGTGGTCACTTGGACTTCGAGGAAAAGCTAGAAATTGTACAATTCCAGAGCCACTGAATAAGGTGGCTCTGGAATTATGTTTCTATGAGGCTATCTTTTCATTGGATGACATTTAGCAGGGGCATTCACTGCATTTTTGGTCACATCTCATGAAAGAGAACATCTAGAAAGTGAAAAGAACCAAGCATGGTGGTACATGACTATAATAATACCCACACTTGGGAAGCTAAGACAGAGGACTGCTGTGAGTTCAAGGATAGCCTGAACCATACAGTGAGACCCTGTCTCAAGAAAAGAAAGGAAAGGGGCTGGGGAGATGGCTCAGTGGAATAAATGCTTCCCTGGCAAGCACTAGGGCCTGAGTTCAATCCCTGGTTCCGCCAAAGAAAAAAAAGAAAAAAAGAAAGGAAGGAAGGAAGAAGGAAAGAAAGAAAGAAAAAGAGAGAAAGAAATTGTTCATTAAAAATAAAATAAAATATAGATCTCTAAAGTTCAAAAAAAAAGAATGTGTTCAAAGCGTGGGAGGAGTATTTTGAGAGAAAATTATGGCAAATATCTTTATACATTTTTAAAAAGTAAAATATTCACCATATATTTTGATCATATATGTTTGTTCCAGTGATAACTTCAGTAATGAGGGAAATAACTATAACACTGGGCCAGGGATATTGCTTAGCAGCATAAGTGCCTGCCTGGTAAGCTCAAGGTTCTGAATTTGATCCCCTGTACAAATAAATAAATAAAAAGTAAGAAAAAAGAAATAACTAAACACTTATTACTAAACCCACTGGGCCTAATGTTTTTTTTTTTTTTTTTTCTGAGAAAAAAGTATATATTTAGAATTAGCCAGCTGGACTCAGTTTAGATGATCCCAATTTTGTTGGCAACATCCAATGCATCATAATCAGGAGCCAGTCGAACATATGCCTTCTTCTCTCCATCAGGCCTGATTAGGGTATTGACCTTGGCAACATCAATGTCATAAAGCTTCTTTACAGCCTTTTTGATTTGGTGCTTATTGGCTTTGACATCCACAATGAACACGAGTGTGTTGTTGTCCTCAATCTTCTTCATGGCGGACTCTGTGGTCAGGGGGAACTTGATGATGGCATAGTGGTCAAGCTTGTTTCTCCTGGGGGCGCTCTTCCGAGGGTATTTGGGCTGCCTCCGGAGCCGGAGCGTCTTGGGACGGCGGAAGGTGGGCGACGTTCGTATCTTCTTCTTTTTGTGGCTGTGGATGCCTTTCAGCACGGCCTTTTTGGCCTTCAAAGCTTTTGCTTTGGCTTCAGCTTTGGGAGGGGCAGGGGCTTCCTTCTTTGCTTTCGGCGCCATCTTGGTAAAAAGGCTCTCCCAACCAGGCCTAATGTTTATCAGACCTGAGCAATGACTCTATTATCACCTGACTGCCATAAAAACCACACTTTGGTTAGTGGGCCATACTGGCATGTTGGGTCCCAGGAATTAGTGTCAATTCAGGACCAGTATCTAATAATCCTCAAAAGGTATGAATATTTCATTTTTCCAATGCACAATCACTCTAGTAAATGGCCACAAGTCCCTTTGGGAAGTATTTGGAGGAAGATTTATGTTATGAACAAGTACAGTATTTGCAGCTCTGGGTCTGTGAAACAACTTCAGTCAGGAAACTAAATGAAAGTCTCACTGTCCCCACTGAAGTGCCTTGAATCACACTTTGGCTAGATCTAGACCTTTTCATGTCATATAGATTTTACAGTATTCTAGTAGGTGATGTCTCTGTTTTATTCCTAGAGACAAGATTGATGTGCCTGTACATCAGTGCTATCTTTGATTCTCATTAAGACCAGGAAGCCCATCCCCTACAGTTGTACCTGGCTTACAAAGGAGAGTGACCACAGAGCCTTTCCAAGACGCAGTTCTCTTCTTATTTTTGGATTTCCCAATGCCTAGGAGGAGGGAATATCTTCTGAGTATTTTCACTAAACGTAGGGGTTGTGGGCAAGTCAAACAACAAATCCTATCCAACATTCTAATCCCTGCAAGCCTCTGTATTTCCTCCTTCACAGTATCCCAGGACAGCACTCGCATCCCAATCTTACTAACCATAGGCCACGACTGAGTCCAGTTTTATCAACTAACCAAATAAGCTCTTTGAGCCACCTCCAGCTGTGTGAACTGAAACATTAATCTCAAAATCTCTAGACAGATACCCATACCAGTGAATTTTCTCAGTCTACTGTTATATTCTGCTATCCTTTGTCTAACACCATTATGAGCCATGTCTGCAAGTATTTCTCAGATTTTTATCAATATATATTAGCAAAACCTTGCAATGTTTTTGGTATAGAAACTATTTTCTCCTTGATCATAGTGTGTTCCATCTTAGTTATGGGTCTAGTGACAATGGAGTGGCTGTTGTGGGAAAGGGTGACAACAGGCCTGTCTTAGCAAGGAATTCTCCTGCAGTGAGTTTATCTCAGCATTTTCAAGGAGAGAAAAACTAGTATCTTGTTATGTAGTACAAGCTGGCTTTAAGCTCAAAATGTAGCTCAGATAGGCCTCATACTTGTGGTGATCCTCCTGCCTCAGTCTCGGAGGTGCTGGGATTACAAGCATGTGCCTCCACGCCCAGCTGCTACTTCCTTTCTAAGGGAAGCTCAGGGTGAGTTGGTAGTTCCAAATAGTAATTTTCGTCAGGGACTATACATATGGCCTAGCTCTACCTTCTAAGATCCCATTCTTTGCCAATCAATGCCCTTACTTTCACAAGAGAAACTTATCAAAGACTGACATCATTGCAACCGAGCAACTTCTACAATTAAATGTTGTTTAGATTTTCAGCAATATTAATGTTGAGTTACAAGAAAATAAGTGCTTCTCTTAGACATCATGAAAGCTCTCTGATTCTCAAACTGTGACTTGAGCTGAGATGTTACTAGCCTTAATCTTGTTACTTTCTCTTTTTAGGGGCTCAAGAGAATTTAAAACAACCCAGCCCACAACACAGCTCTTAGTCATGATCACTGCCACAATGGTCAAGTGCAGCACCATTTGTGTCATGATGAACCACAGGTGGACTAATCTGGATCCCACTGCATGCCACTGATTACTAGCATCCATTTTTCACTGTCAAAGAGTTTATTCCTGTGCTCAAGCCCAGAGACATGAAATCAATCCCAGAGTCTCACCTTTATGTTTCCTTGGAGCACTTCTGGTAACAGTTCTGTATCAATCTGAGTCTTTTCAGAAGAAAGGATGACACAATAATTTGAATAGGGAGAATTTATTATCATTTTTATCTGGACAGAGTCTCACTGTGTAGCCTAGACTGGCCTAGAACGCATGATCTTCCTGCCTGTAACTCCCACCTCCAGCTGTGGTTTACCAGTGTGTACCTTTGCAGCTAACTGAACAGGGAGAATTTAAAATAAGGAATTACCTATAGAGGGTATTGGTGGGAGAACTATCCGCTCAGGCCCCCCTCCTGTCCCTCTCTCGGGAGGGGAGCTTTCTTTCTCTCAGTAAATATATTCTGCTCATAAAAAAGAGAAGGTATTGGAGAGCTGGTCAGATAGCTCAGTGGATTAAGCACCTGCTTAGGCAAGCTCAGGGACTGGGGTTCGATCCCCAGCACCACAGGCCTTGCCAGACCCGCCCCCGGGCACACTGAGATAGCCACCAAGACTGGTCATGGTGGTACACGCCTGTAATTCCAGTGCTGGGGATCCTGAAAACAGGAGGATCACTGAGTCTGAGCTGCGTAGTGAGACCCTGTACCAAATACATTAAAAAAAGAGAAGTCATTGGAATAATGAAGGATTGTCTAGTAAGAGGAAAAGAGAACTCTAAAGAATAACCATTGCCTACTGTGTGATAGAATATCTATGAGATTGATGTCCATACCTTGTGTCTTGGTTACGTTTCTCTCCTTGCTGGGACAAAACACCCAACACCCAGTATTCAGGAAGGGAAGTTTTATTTAACTCACAGTTCGTGGGGGTTTCAGTCCATAATCAGCTGGCTCCAAGGGAGGGTGGCATGGCACAGGGATAACAGTGCAAGGCACAGAAAACAACAAAAGCAATAAGAGCGAGGGAGGGAGAGAGCAAACTTCTTTCTCTCTTATGTTCTAATCAGGCTCTCCACCCTGGTGGGTCTTTTACACCCACACCATCTCCCTTTCCTCCTCTTGCACAGGCTCAGGATGTTTACAAAGTGAGGACCCTGGCCCCCTGATGATTCACTTAAATAACCTTCTGGAACACAGATCTCTAACAAAACAAAACAAAAAAGGGGGAGCCACAGAAGCTAGGAAATTGATCAAATGTGTGTAGGTGGGACTAGGCCTCAGTGCCTAAAGCAAACAAGCTACCTCAGTCCTCAGATAAACATCCTGTCTGGTTAAGGTCAACTATTAGTCACTAGGCAACCTTGTGTCACGTGTTACTAACTTTGCAAAATAGAAATAAAGGAAGGTTTTGTTGTGAAAAAGAAAGAAAGAAAAAAAAACATATGCATACACACAAAATAGGATATACAGCTACTTTCTTTCAGTTCATTGAGAAGAAAGGTTAGTATTAATATTGTTTAGACAAGATATCATGTCTGCATCATGTCCTCTGAACGACTACTATGAAGACAATAATATGTAGTGTATTAATTATTGTAACTGTCCTACTAACCTGTTTTGAAACTGTTTCATTGCTATTTTATCTTTTTTTTCATTAAAATGAATTAAAAATATTTTTTAAAAAAAGCTCAAGTTGACACAATGTATCAACCATAACACTTTGCTGCAGAAGGCGTGGCTTAGTTCACAGAATACCAGAGAAATTATTGTGGCACTGTGCTTGGTGAGACTTATTAGAAAACTACTCTCAAAAAATCTGACTTCTACAGAGCCATAGAAGGCTGTTCACTGTTGAATGTCGATGGCCTCCATGTACTGCAGGGGTAGACATCTGAGAAGCTGAATGCGGCAGGGTCCAGAGACACTGCTCAGACAGCAAGTGCTTGCGGGAGAGGGAAAGGAAAAGCTGCTGGGCACTGGGGTCTACTGGCTGCTACGCACTGAAGAACTAGGCAGTGGAAAAGCTGGGAATGCTGTAGGAATTCGTATTAGAAAACCCAGGAAACAGAAGACTGCTATTAGCACAGGAATCCATGAAGAAAGCCTCTTTTCTTTTTCTTCTCTCTAGCACCCTCTACTGACCAAGCTTCAGTGCAGCTGGCAAAGGAAAAATGGCTAAAGAATGCTTCAATTTCGGGCTGAAAGGGTAGATTTAAAGTTGAGAGGCAATCAATAGATAAGCAGCATACCGTGGGCCAAAGAAGAAATCATAAGGAAAGTTAGACAGTATTTTGAACTGAATTTAAATGAAATAAATGTATCAAAATTGATGGGATGTAGTAAAGAATGCTTAGAAATCTATAGCAGTAAATGTTCATATTAGCCAGGCATGGTGGTGCATGCATCCCAGCATTTGGGAGGCTGGGGCAGGAGGATTGCAGAGAGTTCAAGGCCAGCCTGGGCTACATAATAAATTTAAGGACAGCCTGAAATACATGGCGAGACCCTTTCTTAAAAAACCAAAACCAAACAAACAAACAAACAACTAAATGTTCATATTACAGGGCTGAGGTACAGCATGGTGGTAGAACACTTACCAGCCTGCGTGAAGTTAGGCTCTGTTCCCAACACCACAAAACCCCAAAACCAAAACCACCCACCCATACTAGAAAAGAAGAATGGTCTCAAATCAATGACCTTCCATCCTCGAAATTATGATAATGAGAAAAAATTAAACTAAAGGTAACAATAGAAAGAAAATAAAGATAAAAGTAGAAATTACTGAAGTAGAAAACAGAAAAGCAATAAAGAAAAATTAAGCCAACATCTAAAATATGGGCAGATATTTTTAAAATATATTCTAATTTTTAAATGTTTTTTTATCATATTCTGTAGGGACTTAAAGTTCAACATGTCAATGCTTGATGAAAAATACCTGTTCCTTATTATGCCTAAGATGTTTGATATGCAGACAGATAGTGAGGTTAAGCTTAACAGCCTAAGTTGTTTGATAATGACAATGGGCTTGTCTTCTGGATGGTTGATGGCCTGGGTTTGCGGACCAAAATTGGAGGGAAGGGAGGGCTGCAAGGAAAGCCAACATTTTGGCCCTAGCCTTCTAAGGTCAATTGAGAATCAGGACATACGAGAACTTATGCTGTAACGTCATGTGACTTGGTAGTGTCCCAAATTTTCTGATTGGGGAGATTGTGGGGCCAGGGAGGAAGGTGGTTGATGATGCAGAGTGTGCCTAGGGAGAGTCACAAGGAGGGAGAACATTCAGGCTTTCGCAGAGAGCACATTGGCCAAGCAATGGCCGTGACTCATCCACATGGCTGACATTGACAGGGGTTCTACAATCTGGGGTGCAGGATCTCGGGATAGATCCTGAGGGGATTTTGCTGACCTTGTCGGACCCAAGGGCTGCAACTCTTGTTGCATAGGTCCTGCTTTGCCTTGGTCTTAACCATCCAGTAGAAAAGTATAGAAACGAAGTATAGGAAGTAAAGCCATGCTGTTATATTGAACTGTGGGGGACTCAGATCGACAGTTTCTGACATTGTCGGTTAGGCAGAGGACCCAATGCTATCATGGGCTGCTGGACTCCTTTGGAATGTTTTGCTGAGTTTACACACCTATGGTATTCAAGTAACGGAACTTAACAAAGGAGGGGTATGCAGATGAATGTCCATTTTGTATCTGTGTATTCAAGGTGGTTAGGATGGATGTGTAGTTGCATTCTCTTGATGAATGGAGTGATTTGTTCTGATGGTGTTTGTGGATGGGATGTCGGGTCCTCATCTTGTATGGCGATTGACCACTGGGAGGAATGTATGCAGTGTGTTGATTGTTGAGGCTGTTCTACCGATTTGGTTTGGGGCTGTCTCATTGCTATTTGTTTATCAATGGAATTATGGCAAAATAAAATATAAAATAAAATAAAATATGGGCAGAGTGGTGCACCCCGGTAATCCAGCACTTGAGAGGCTGAGGCAGGAGAACTGCTGCAAATTCAAGGCTAGTCTTGGCTATGTAGTGAGTTCAAGGCCAGCATGAACTACATAGTGAAAACATGGCTCAAAAAACCAGTCAAAAAAACCAACATCTGGCATTGAGGGGAAGATGAGTAAAATTGATAAAACTCTAACCAGAACAATGAAGGAAAGGCAATGCTCTAAATGGCTAACATTGAGAGTAAGATGAGAGACAACTCTACAAACCCCAAAGAAGTTAAGAGGATAGTACAGAGATATTATAAGGAGCTTTATGCTCACAAGTTTGACAACATAGCTAGACATATTTTTTAAAAGATGCAAGCTACTAAAGCTTACTTCGAAGACAACTTAAAGAACTTTATTCTATAATTTAAAGCATTCCCACAAAGAAGGCCCTGTGCACAGATCACTTGTGAACTGGACTAACCAGTTAAAGAAAAAAACTAATAGCAGATGCACACACTCTTCCAGGAGCTAGAAGAGGCATGTATTAATTCCCTGTTCCTCTGTCCTCCCATTGTGGCTGCTGGAATCTAGGTAAACAGCATGAGAAGGCCCAGAGACCAGCCACACCTTTCCCTACTGGAGAACAGTGCAAGAAGACATAGGGACTGGTGGGAACATCAGGCACACAGTGGGGCCCTCAGCCAATGTGTACAGGATGGAAAGATGACTGGTGGCATGAAATTGTCAGAAGCAATATTAACAATATGAGTCAACAGGTGGTAAAATAGGTGAATCGGCCTTGGGCTTGGGAAAAAGGACATACAGAAGAGAAGCAGGCGAGTAGGGTTTCCCCTTTTCTCTTTTTTTCTTTCTTTTTCTTCTTTTTTAGCTTTTCTAAATGACTGGGGAGAATTCCAGACACAGAATGTAATCCTATCCCCAAACCACCCAGAGACCAACTCAGATTTTTTTCCCATAATTTTATTGATAAGCAAATAGCAATGAGACAGTTTCAAATCAAATTGATAGGACAGTTTCAATAATCAACACACTGCATACATTCTTCCTAGTGGTTAATTGCTGTACAACATGCGGACATGATATCCTATTTACAAACACCATTAGAACAAATCACTCTATTCATTAAGAGAATGTAACTGTATATCTATCCTAACAACTTTGAATACACAGATACAAAATGGACATTCATCTGTATAACTTTTTTTTGTTAAGTTCCGTTATTTGAATATTATAGGTGTGTAAACTCAGCAAAATATTCTAAGAGAGTCCAGTAGCCCATAATAGTATTGGGTCTTCTGCTTGATTGGCAATGTCAGAAATTGTTGACCTGAGTCCCCCACAGCTCAATATAACAGCATGGCTTTACTTCTTATATTTCGTTTTTATACTTTTCTTCTGGATGGTTAAGACCAAGGTAAAGCAGGATCTATGCAACAAGAGTTGTAGCTTTGGGCTGGAGAGATGGCTCAGTGGTCTAAAGCACCTACTTAGAACAAGCTTGGCAAAGCACAGGGACTGCGGTTCAATCCCCCAGCACCACATGCCAGCCAGCCTGGCCCCCAGGTGGGCTGAGTTGGCCACACACACACACACACACACACACACACACACACTAAATAAAATGTGAAAAAAAAGAGTTGTAACTTCTGGGTCTGATAAGGTCAGTGAAATCCCCTCAGGATTTATCCTGAGATCCTGTACCTCAGATTGTAGAACCTTTGTCAGTGTCAGCCATGTGGATGAGTCACGGCCATTGCTTGGCCAATGTGCTCTCTGTGAAAGCCTGAGAGAATGTTTACTCTCCATGTGACTCTCCTTAGGCACACTCTACATCATTGATCACCAACTCAGATATTGCCCTGCTTACATTTTCTTTCTTTCTCTTCTGCCCTCTTCTCTAATTTTCCAAGGCTTGGGTGATCATCTTTTCTCCTCCAGCCTGGTTTCTACTTTCTTTTCAGTTATCTTTGTTTTATCCACGTCTTTCTTAAATTTCCCCCACCATAGGGTAAAACCATTCCACCAAAGGGAAACATTGAGTATGAGTTCCCAATTTACAATCATGTTATGTCATATAATTGTAGATTTTGCTCCTGTAGTTAAAGGTACAAAATTAATAGTTACCACAGTTTGTTAGTTTCTAAACTATACTTGATGTTATTGTTATTACTAATTATATTACTTTTGCTAGGATGTTGTATGTTTTAATCAGTTTTTCTCATATCTGTAACAATACTGGGAATTTCTGGGGTAATAGTATCACTACACCCCAGAACCAAGGGACAGGAGACGGAGCCAAACAGGTACCAACATCTCATTGGAAAAGTAAAATCTTGGGACAGACACAGCTAAGAACCTCTTAAACACAGAAGACATCCCTGAAGGACAAATACAAAGGAGGAAACACAATCCCTGACCTGAAATTATACTATAAAGTTATGTGATAAAATCAGCATGATACTGGCATAAAAACAGCTGAGGATCAATGGAGCAGATTAGAAGATGCAAACACAGCTGTCTGCCACCTTATCCTTGACAAAGGGACCAAGATTAAAGAGGCTATCTTCCAGGGAACACTTGGTCCCTTAGATAGCCTCTTTAATAAACGGAGCTGGAAGGGCAGGCCAGATAGCAGAAAAAATCACCTGTTCAGGCAGAGTGCAGAGGCCAGGGGTTCAATCCCTGGCATGCCATGCTGGCCCCACCCCCAGGGTGTACTGAGATGGCAATTGAGACTGGGCATGGTGATGCATGCCTGTAATACCAGCGCTTGGGAGGCTGCAAAAAAGAGGATCACTATGAGTCAGATCTATGTAGTAAGACCCTGTACTAAGTACATAAAAATAAAATAAAAAGGAGATGGAAAAATAGCTCTCCACATGATGAAAAATAAAACAGGACCACTGTGTTTCACCAAGGACTAGACTAAAGTCAAAATGGGTCAAGGATCTAAATAATGAATCAGAAACACTAAATCTACTGGAAAAGAAAGTATGTAGGAATCTTGAAGACATAGATGCAGGTAGAGATCTCATGATCAAAACTCAGACTGCACAAGAAATACTTCAAAGAATCAACAACTGTGATCTCATCTTATTAAAAGATTTGTACAACAAAAGAAATCACCAAAAAAAGTGAAAAGACAATACACAGAGCTGAAAAATTTTTAGGCAATTGTTCCTCAGACAAAGGTCTGCTATGGAAAACATGTAAAAAATACCCCTACTCCCGTTCAAAGACCCAATCCAAAAGTGGGCATTTGAGATGAATATATACTTTTCAGATGAATAAATACAAATGGCAAGTAAATATATGAAAAAATGTTCAACATCATTGGTCATTTGAGAGATGCAAATTAAAACAACACTGAGGTTCCATCTCACAACAAAAAGATTTGCTATTATCAAGAAATCAACTAATAACAAATAACTGGAGAGGCTGTGAAGGAAAAAGAACACTTCTCCACTGTTGGTGGGTATGTAGGCTGATACAGTCACTGTGGAAATCAGTGTGGCAATTCCTCAAAAAACTAGGATTAGAGATCCTATTCAACCCAGCTATTCCCCTTCCAGGTATCTTTCTAGAGGAATTAAAAACATCAGGCAACAGCAGTATCTGTGCACCTGTGTTTAAAGCAGCACAATTTATGATAGCTAAGTCTTGGAAACAATCCAAATGGCCATCAGCTGAGGAATAGATTAAAAAGATATGGTATTTAACCCTTCTCCACTGCTGGTGGGAATGTAGACTGGTGCAGCCATTATGGAAATCAGTATGGAGACTCCTTAGAAAAGTTGGACTGGAAATCCCCTTTAAACCAGCTATTTCTGTACTGGAAATTTTCCCAGAGGATCTGAAAACATCATATCATACGGATATATGTGTGCCTATGTTTATAGCAGCACAATTTGTGATAGCCAAA
>NW_004524911.1:962969-1007789 GCF_000260255.1 Octodon degus
GTGCCTTAGACCACTGAGCCATCTCACCAACCCAGGGGGCAGGGCTGGCTGGCATGTGGTGCTGGGGGATTGAACCGCAGTCCCTTTGTTTTTGCTAAGCTTGTTCTAAGTAAGTGCTTTAGACCACTGAGCCATCTCACCAGCCCTCAAGTCTGCATCTTGTACAGCAATTAACCACTAGGAAGAATGTATGCAATGTGTTAATTATTGAAACCGTCCTACTAATTTGATTTGAAACTGTCTCATTGCTATTTGTTTATCAATAAAATTATGAATAAAAAAGCTATGGTATTTTTGTACAATGGAGTACTACTCAGCTCTAAATATGAATAAATTGGAGACTTTTATAAGTAAATGGATGCAACTTGAGACCATACTCATAAGTGAAATAAATCAGGCTTACATTTATAAAGTCATATTGGCTACCTTATGTGAGAATTTGAAAGGGTAAATAAACTCTAAAATGTACAATAGATATTGTGAAATGAGAAGAAATTGTTCAAAAGGAAAAAGGAGCTAGTATGAATGAAAGCGGAAAGTACAGTTGGGAATGCATAAAAATGCAAGTCAGTTATACTGCTAGTGTCTCTTAGATCATAAAAAAGGATAGGGGCCCGGCCAGATAGCTCAGCGGGCTAAAGTGTCTGCTTAGGCAGAGCACAGCGGACAGGGTTTGATCCCCAGTATACCATGCCAGCCCTGACCCCCGGTGCGCGCTGAGATGGCGATTGAGATTAGGTGTGGTGGTGTGCACCTGTAACCCCAGCATCTGGGAGGCTGAAAACAGGAGAGTCACTACAAGTCCAATCTGTGTATTGAAACCTTGTAGACCCTGTCCTGAATACATAAAAAAGGAAGGGTTATGCTAATATTGATTGAAGAAATTTTTATGTTCAAATCTTGTATCCTGAGCAGATACTTTAAAGATAATAATATGTAATGTATTAACTCCTGATATTCTCCTATTATTTTGTTAGAAAATTTTGTTTTACCTTTTTTCCATAAAAAATTCTTTATTGCTTCATATCTAATTACCACCAATTTAACAGCTTAAATCAATATCCATTTATTATCTCAGTTTTTGTGGGTTAGAAGTCCAGAACAACACTGTGTCCTCTGTTCATGGTCTCATGAAGCTAAAATCAAGGTGCTGGTCAGGCTGAGTTCTTGTCTGCAGGCCTCGAGCCTCATTTTTGCAAAATTCAGTTCTGTATAGTTATAGGAGTCAGTTCCTGTTTCCTGGATGGCTGTTGGTCAGGCTTGTTTTCATCCTTGAGCTCACTCAAATTCTTTTCCATGTGGTTTCCTCTGTCTTCAATTCAGAACAGTGTGTCAAATAAGGGTGACCAAAAAATAAGATGAGGGCCAGCAGGATAGCTCAGCGGACTACGGGCCTGCTTAGGCAAGCACAGGGACTGGGGTTCCAGTGCTGGCACCACATGCCAGGCCAGCCCCGCCCTCAGGGTGCTCTGAGCCAGCCAGTGAGACTGGGCATGGTGGCGTGCGCCTGTAATCGCAGCGCTGGGGAGGCTGAGACAGGAGGATCATCATGAGTCCGAGCTGCATAGTGAGACCCTGTAGAAATACATTTTAAAAAGATGAATGTTAAATTTTTAAAAACAGCTCATTACAATAAAAGGTATACTGCCCTTAATCCTCCTCACTTTGTTTTTTTTTTTTTTTAATTTTTTTTTTTATTTATTATTTGAGAGAGAGAGAGAGAGAGAGAGAGAGAGAGAGAGAGAGAGAGAGAGAGAGAGTGGTGTGTGTGTGGCCAGCTCAGCCCACCAGGGGGCGGGGCCGGCTGGCATGTGGTGCTGGGGGATTGAACCGCGGTCCCTGATGCCTTGCCAAGCTTGTTCTAAGTAGGTGCTTTAGACCACTGAGCCATCTCTCCAGCCCAATCCTCCTCACTTTGAACACACTTACTCCATCATGCAAAATCACTTTCCGAAACAGTTCTGGGTATTCTCTTTCATTAGGGTATTTATTTATTTTTATTTTTTTTATTTTTGGCAGTGTCAGAGATTGAACTCAGGACCTTGCACTTGCCAGGCAGGCACTTATGCCACTGAGCTATATTCCTGGCCCCCTAGGGTATTTATAAGGTGTGATTAAAAACATGACAAATGATTTGAGAAAAGTGGTGGGGTAGGAAAGAGCTAGGAAATAACATCACATGGGTTTATAACTTGATGTGCTTGGCAGTAAAATTATGATTCAGAGTGAAAGTTTTGGAGAGAGTAACTCAGAAATCAACACACTGCTTTGTGGATATTTTACTGTTAGTGTTAAATGTCACAAGTGTTTCAAATTGCATTAGGGAAACTTTTATGCCAGAAGTTATAGAGAAAATTTACCAAATTAAGCTGTGAAGAGGGAGACTTCTGCAACAGAAGCAGGAATTTTCCAGGGCCTTAAAAGCTAATTAACAAATTTGGGACAAAATTTTACTTAAAGATTAGTATACACAAGAAAATTAGAATAAATATACAGCTACTATCTCTTAGTTCACTGAGAATAAAAATTTGTATTAATATTGTTTAGACAAGATATCATGTCTTCATCTTGTCCTCTGAATAACTACTATGAAGACAGCAATATGCAATGTAAAACATGACAAATGCTCCTGATAATTGCCATACATCAAAATGGTAGTGTCATAAAAAATTACAGTGGCTTGCGTGGCAAGTTCAGAGTCCTGAGTTCAATCCCTGGTCCGGCAAAAAAAAAAAAAAAAATTACAGTGGGTTCTGTTACACCTTGGTAACTTGATCTAGCACCATGCAAATTCTGTCTCTTCCTCAAAGTCAAAATGACATGAAAGGTAAACATTTTGAATGGATTTAGGACATCAAGGCTGCTGTGACAGCATAATTGAAGACATTCATAAAAGAGGACTTCCAGAACTACTTCAGAAAGTGTCAAGAATTATGGCATAAGTGTTTTCAAATTTAGGGAGAGTATGTTGAGGGAGATTAATGGCAATGTATCTTTTACTGTAATAAATTAAGCAATTTTAAATGTGCACCATATTTTAAAATTGCACCTTGTACATGTTATCCACCTTTTCCCTAACTTTTAGAGTCAGATTTAAAGGGCTCAATCCTTTAAAAGGATTGGGTCAGACACACCTGACTAATCCTACCTTAAGGTCAACATTAGCTAAGCTTGCATCTAAATAACTAGGAGAAGGTGTACAGTATGTGCTGGAGATCTTGGTCTTACAGTTATGCCTGCCACAGAGGGAATGCTTCCTCAACATCTTCTGTGAGTTCAACATTACTCTGATTCTGATATTAAAAGCAAAAACATTATAAGAAAACTACTGACTAGCTCTAATAAATACAAATATATGCACTCAATTTTTAAACAAAATTTGGGCAAATCTAATCCAATCTAATATACAAAAATGACAATACCTCGTGGTCAAGTAGAGTTTATTCTAAGTAATACAAGATTGGTTTTACACTTGAAAATCAATCAGTGTAATTCACCAAATTGTATAACTCATTAATGAAAATCAACCGGTGTCACTCATTAATGATCTGATTAGGAAAACCTTAAGGTTACCTCCACTTAAGCCACTAAAATATTTGACAAAACATAACATCACTCATATTTTTAGTATATGTGCTGCTGGAGCAAGCCTGTAACCTCATTTCTCACTGAATAAAACCAACACTCTTAGAAAATTAGAAAATTAGCCTAGGGGCCGGAGAGATGGCTCAGTAGAATAAGTACTTCCTTGGCAAGCATAAGGGCCTGAGTTCAATTCCCAGTTCTGCAAAAAAAAAAAAAAAAGAAAAAGAAAAAGAAAAAGAAAGAAGAAAGAAGAAAGAAAGAAAAAGAAAAAAAAAAACAAAGAAAGAAAATTAGGCTAGATGTGGTAGTGCACATCTGTAATTCCAGCACTCAGGAAGCTGAAACAAAGAGGATTGCCGTAAGTCTGAGAACATATTTGACTATATAGTGAGGCTAACACCAGCTTAAATTACATAGCAAGACCCTGTATTGAAAAAAATTAATAGAAGAGACTTCCCTAAACCTGGGTAGGGGTACTTACATAAAAATGACAGCTGTCTTCATTCCTTCCCCCACCCCCAAACTCAGGACCTTGTGCTTGCCAGGCAGGTGCTGTGCCACTAAGTTATCTCTCTGGTCCTTCATTCTAAAATCCCATGGAGTTTATAAATAAAAAGTTACAGGGACTAATGAATAAGTTTAGATAGGTTGCAGAAATACATATTTAATACAAAAAATCAATTGTATTTCTATGCACTATCAGCAAAGAGAAATTCAAAATAAAGCATAATGCCATTTGCTATACCACAAAAATATGAAATAATTAGGGAAATGTTTGGTAAAATGCTTGCAAATTCTTTAGCCTGACCAAATGTTGCCGACAGATGTGGAAGAAGACTTAAATAAATGGAAAGATGTGCCAGGTCAACATAATGGAAAACTGAGTATTATTGCAAAGTTTGTTTTCCTCAGATTAGCCTATAGATTCAAAGAAAGCACAATTAAAATACCTGAAAGGAGGAGGGTAAAATTTACAAGCTTATTCTAAAATCCATATGGAATGCAGAGTATCTAAAACAGCCAAAACAATATTTAAGAGAAGAACAAAGTTGAAGGGACTAATACTACCTCATTTCAAGGCTTATAATAAGGATATAGTAATCAAAACAGTGTGGTATTGACATCACTGGGACAGAATAGTCAAGAGATAGGAGGGTGAGGGATTACTGAATGCAAGCAGTCTAAAAGGCACAATGTCGATGGACTATAATGAGTTACCCATTGATTTAAGTCATCTTCAACCTTGTCCTGAAAAACATTTTGCACTTTCCTGCAAGGCATTACTGTACATCATTTTGTTCATCAAGTACATCTCCAGTATTAAATATAGTCACTGTGGGCAGATCCTGAAGGTAGCAATTGATCCAAATGTTGTCTTTTTTTTAATTGCTAGGTTGTCTTCAATTCCTTTTTTGGGAAATGAATATGTAGTGTCTCGTGTAGTAGCTGGTATCTAAAAGTTGTTCAATTAACATTTTAAAAATTAATTTTACTGAGAAATAAATAGCAATGGGACAGTTTTAAAACTGACTAGTAGGACAGTTTCAATAATTAATAGAGGGGCCTGGGAGATGGCTCAGTGGAATAAACGCTTCCCTGGCAAGCGCAAGGGTCTGAGTTTAATCCCCGGTTCCGCCAAAAAAAATAATTAATACATTGCATATTGTTGTCTTCATAGTGGTTATTCATAGTATAAGATGCAGATATGATATCCTGTCCAAACACTCTTAGTACAAATTTTCCTTCTCATTGAATTAAGAGAAAGTAGCTGTATATCTATCTCATTTTGTATATACAGATACAAAATGGTCTTTCATTTTTATCCCCTTTTTGTTTAGTTTTGTCAGAGATGGGTATTCCATTGCCATTTAAATATTGTAGGTGCATGAATTCAGCAAAATAGTCCAATATAGTCCAGTAGTCCATAAAAGTAGTGGGTTGTCTGTAGGACTGGTAATGTCAGAAGTGATTGACTTGAGCCTTTTACAGTTCAGCATATTAATATAGCTTTACTTTTCATACCTTGTTTTTATCCTTTTCTGCTGGATGGTTAAGACCAAGATAAAGCAAGACCTATATAACAAGAAATGTAACTTTTGTATCTGCCAAGGTCGGTCAAATTCCCTCAGGATTTACCCTGAAACCGTTTACCACAGTTTGTAGATCCTTTGTCAGTGTCAGCCATGTGGATAACTCACGGCCATTGATTGACCAATTTGCTCTCTGTCAAAGCCTGAGAGAAAGTTTTCTTAGGCTGACTCTCCTTAGGCGCATTATACATCATAGATCAATTTTCTCGTGGCCCCATAATTTCCTTGAGCAGAAAATTTGGGACACAACTAAGTTATATGATGTTACAGTACAGGATCTCCTATGTCCTGAGTCCTCACTGACCTTGAAAGGCTAGGCCAAAATGTTGGCCGTCCTTACAGCCCTTTTTTTCTCTAATTTTTGATCTGCAAACTTAAGTTGTTAACCCTCCAGAAGAGCAGTCTAATGATATTATTGCGCTGTAATGTAGGCAGTTGAGCTTAACATCACTATCTGTCTGAATATCTGACATCTTAGACATAACATGGAACAGGTATTTCCCATCAAGTATTGGTATGTTAAAATTTAAATTCCTATAGGATGTGAAGAAAAGAAAAAAAATTTTAAAATAGGAATAAAAAATTACATATTTTTACACAGAAATATAGAAATCTCACCATATACAGCATTGTAGCAGGAGAGTTCTATGACATTTTTTTCTTGTCTCTTGTTTACATTTATTATCCTTTTTTCAATTAACATTTCTTAACTAGTGAAATTCACAGGGCCATACAAAGATGCATGGTCTTGAAAAGCAAACACAGCCATGTGTTAATATAAGTTAATATTTACCTGGTGCTTCCTGTATACCACCAGGCACTGTGCTTAGCACTAGGTAAGTATTGCCTCATTTAATGCTCTAATGGGCAGAAATAATTAGGATTTCTGTTTCGCAGATGAGAAAACTGAGGAACAGAGACCTTGTCTGAGGCTATCTGGCCAATGAGTGGCAGAGCTAAGATTTGCACATAGGCCCATCTGATTCCAGGACCCACTGGTCTCATCATTAGGAATAGTCACAGAATAGTCCTTGAGACACAGAGACACATTTTGGGCACAGGAAAGCCAATTCCAAATACCTAAACAATCCCACGCAGACATGCAGACATGTGCTTGCATGTGCACGCATGCGCTCGCGGGTACACACACACACACACACACACACACACACACACACACGCTCCTCTGGTGGAAACTCTCATGTTATTTGGTGACACAACCATTATGATTCAAGGCATCACATCCAAGCCACTCTGAGAAACACAGCCACATGATACCAGCCACTGTACTCGCCCACAAGCCCACTCAGTTGCACACAATTGATCAGGTATGCAGTCACACCCAATCCTCCACAGTTACTTGCAGTTAAACCTACCCACGACTTCCCAGACAATAAGAATCCTCCCTTATTCAAGTTATCTGGTTACAGAAATAGCCACATATGCATAAGTTCCATGAGTTGGAGGGTCTATGGCCATCATCTGGGTGACTGAGTATGGCCCTCAGTTTGCCAGGAAGATCTCACCTGGGACAATGTCATTCTGAGCCATTGGCTGGAGGCCTCCTGTGACCTGAGAAGTGGTCACGCCTGACCTTTGTTCCCAGCTGCACTGGGTGCCTTAAGGTGACCACCTGGGACCTGGGACCAACCAGCACTTTGGGAAGTGGGACTTTCAGCACTACAGCTGAGGAGGCTCTGGAAATGAGGAGGAGGCACAGGTAAGACCGCTCGGAGGAGTGGATTGGTTGCTTCCAGTTCCTAAGAACTGCACCTACAAGGTGAGGGGCAAGGTTGTGTCCACTGAAGCTAGGTTATTTCACTGTAGATATGCATGTCCACACTGAAAAATATACAACAAAAACACAATATTAAGAAGATAAAAATCTTTCAAGCAGCAAAAGTGAGTCTCTGGCTCACCCCAGACTCTCTTTATCCTATCCCTTTAACAATACCCTGATGTCATGTTAGGGACTCTATCCAGAGTTTTGACAGGTCACTCCTGGTATGCTTGGAAGAAGACAACAGCAGCCTCATGAGGCTTTTCCTGTCTCCATGCCTGCTTCTCTTACTCAGTCTCCTCAGCATCTGGAGTGGTCTCAGATGGTGCTCCCTATGCTTGGAATGCTTTTCCTTGAGATCTGCCAGTGACTTACACTCTTCTTTTTCCCAGGAAGGTCTTCTGTGCTCAAATATTGCCTTGGAGAGGCCTTCTGACCACACCAGTTAAAATAGCCTTCCCTTCAACGATCTTTTCAATTTTATTTTTCTTTGGAAAAGAAAATACATCATTCCTTGTATACTTGTTTGCTGTCTGCCATGTGCATTATATTGCAGGCTTCTTGATAATAGAAATTTATGTCAGAAGTATTCAATGCTCTATCTGCAGCCTCGTACACAGTTGGTACACAGATAAGTGCTTTTTGAATGAATGGGTGAATAAACCAGGATTGTATAAGCCATGAGAAGTGGTTGAGGACTGGATCTACAGAAGACATGTTCTACTTCAAACCATTCATATTCACACACACACACACACACACACACACACACGTCTGCAAGCCAAAACATTTCAGTTGTCAGTTTACAGCTGAATTTGTGAATATTACAAAACATTAATGGAAGCCTAGGATACTATTTGCTACCTGACTATGTACATGCTAAGGTTGTGCATAGTGTCAATGTCCTGCAGACAGATCAGGAACATGAAGATGTCCTGAGTTGGGTAAGTTGAATTTCTTACTCTTTGCAGTGGGAATGAATGCATATCATGGAGAACTGTGGGGGCATCTCAGGCACTGGGTTTTACAAAACGTGTTAGGATTAAAAAAAAATATGTGGTACAGGGTCTCATTATGCAGTTCAGACTTGTAGTGATTCTCCTGTGTCAGCCTCCCCAGCGCTGGGATTACAGGTGTGCACCACCAGGCCTGGTTTGGGGGCCAGCACGGTGCACCTGGTGTTCTGGGGACTGGTAGGACATGTGGTACTGGTGATGGAATTCAGGTCCTTTAGCTTACCAGGCAGATACTTTAGATTGCCGTGCTATCTCTCCAGCCCAGGATTTGGGTTTGTGTTGGGTGTTTTGGAGGAGGATTTAAGGAAATGGTTTCGTTGTAGGTTTACTACTATCCAGAAAGGTAGAGCTAATTTCTCTCTAGTGTGTAATGTACAAACACACAGGATTTCAATTTGGTAGGTGATTTTCATTGAGCATTCAATGATGTTTGGTTATTAGAGGTAATAATAATTACAAGGCATGATATAAAAGCCTGTCAACTTGACTAGATTGAGATGTTTAGCGAGGTGACTGAACTGTGTGACACTATACTCATGTGGGTTAATTCACGGGTATTCATAGCTAAACATGCTGTTATAGAAGTGGGATCCAGTTGGATGTGTGTCACTGGGGGTGTGCTTTTGGGGGGCATATCTGTCACTGGCAGTCTTCCTCAGTGCTCTGCTTCCCAGATGCTATGGGTTGAGCACCATATTTACAATGAGCCTTTCCACCATGCCATTTATGCCTTGCAGTCAGCCATGCATGAATTGAAACCTCTGAAGCCATAGGTCAAAAATAAACCTGGTTTCCTTAATTTGTGGATGTCTGGTATTTTGTACTAGTAACAGGAAAGCTAATCAATATACAAGGTAAGCATTTTTATTTGCTTAATGTTCATTTGTATTTCTTTTTCTTTTGGCGGAACTGGGGATTGAACTCAGGACCTTGCACTTGCCAGGCAAGCACTTATTCAACTGAACTACCTCCCTGGCCCCACATCCTTTTATTCTTAAAATTATTTAACTTAATGTGATATATGATGCTCTACTTGAAACAGATGGGACATTTTTGAGTCACTACTGGGGACTGAACTCAAGGCCTTCACATTGAGCTAGCTTGTTCTTTTTCTTGTCTTTATTTCTGGGGATTAAATCCAAGGCTTGCGCACTGCGCTAATTTCCCAGCCCTTGTTTTGGAGATAGGTTCTTGTTAAACCCATAGATTGCCCAGGATGAACTGGAATTTTCAATCCTCTTGCTTCAGCCTCCCAGTGCTGGGACTGCAGGGTATGCATTACCACACCAAGTTTTATTTTTGAGAGAAGAAATTTCTTGCTGAATTACTAAATTCAGACTGGGCTTGAATTTGTGATTCTCCTGCTTCAGCCTCCAAGAGTGCTGGGAATACAAGTGTGCACCACTATGCCTGGTTAAAGGGCATGTTTTAATAAGTAGATAGCTAGTGATAACTATAATTCAGAAGGTAATTTTTAGGGGGCAAGAAATCTATGTTTAATTATATTGTGCAAACAGCTATTAATTAGCCTTTATGAGGAATTAAGCCTATTACTGATCTAGTGGCAGAAATAAAATTGCTCTCTATATTATAATCATTTATTGATAGTGCTTGAACATGTTTTTGTGTCTTGATTTCCTCATCTATAATACAGGACTAATATCTCTTCTGGCACCTAAATGTCTGAAGAGCTTTCACTCAGTAAACATGTTTACCATGGGCTGTCTATAAAATCAGATTTTGTTAAACTAGAATTTAAAAAACATTATGAAAGCTCAAAAAAAATACAGTGAAAGCTTGTGTATGTGGTGCTAGGGATTGAGCTGAGGACCACACCAAATGGTAGGCAAGTGGTCTACCATTGAGCAATATTTCAACCTTTGTGTTGTGAAATTTAATAAATTTGCTATCTCAGAAAATGGGAGACTGGATGTGGTGGTGTTTGCCTGTGGTCCCAGCTACTCAAAGCCTGCAACTTCCGATACCATCTCAAGCTGCCTTTTAGTATTAGTACATGTTCCTAGTACATGCAGTTTACAATCATACTGATGTGGATATATGCACAAAATATAGCTTATTAAAAAAATCCTCTTCCCTCCTTTACCCTGCTCATTTTTCTTATTGATATTAATCTTGGCTTATGTTTGACGGTTACTTACAACCATTGAGGTTATTAGGTTCTTGTACACATCTTTATTCTTATTTCCCCTTCCCTCTCTCCTTTCGCCTTCAGTCTCTTGGACCCCTTTCCATTTGTCTCCTGTCCACACTATATTATACAATTTGTACTCTACTTAAATGATACTATATGGTATTTAAGCTTTTGTGTCTGATTTACTTCACTTAACCTATTTGACAGGTACATCCATTTTCAAACAAATGGTTCGAATTTGTCCTTTCTATCTTAGTATTGTTATGTATAGATGTATTACTATGTTGTCTTCGACTCTTTGCGGAAGACACCTAGAAGGAACCCTGTTTTAAAAAAAAAGGCATTGTGAAGTGTTGCAGTCATTATAAAGTACCACAGTATGTAGTATCATAAATACCGATGTGCCAAAAACCATCCAAATACTCTAAAATGTTAGCAATAGCAACGGTCAGGTCTGGTGGTGCACATCTATAATCCCAGCACTCAGGAGGCTGCAGCCAAGTTCAAAGCCAGCATGGGATAGCGTTCAAGGCCAGCCTGGACTGCAGTGAGACCACCTGAAAACCTAAAAGATGTTAGCAATTAGTCTTCTGTGCAATATAGCTTCTAAGATGCAAGCCTAATATTTACCGCATCTCCTCAAAGCTTCATCTTGAGCAGCATATAGGACTTTGTAGCTCTCATAAATGAGTTTGCAGTCTTAGTACATACATGTTTTTTCAACTTTTGGAGACAGGTTCTCCCTATGTTGCATATATTGGACTTGTGCTCTTGCTACCTCATCTGACAATTTTACCAACTTTTATACAGGTCTTGTTCTACAACTCTTAATTTTTTTTAAATGTACAGGCAGGATGAAGAGGCTCAAGTTAAAGGCTGTGTGACACTAGGAAATTAACACACTTCTCTGAGCTTTTTTTTTTTTTTTTTGCAGAACCGGGGATTGAACTCAGGCCCTTGCACTTGCCAGGGAAGTGCTTATTCCACTGAGCCATCTCCCTGGCCCCTAAAACTTTTTTTTTTTTTGCAGAACTGGGGATTGAACTCAGGCCCTTACACTTGCCAGGGAAGTGCTTATTCCACTGAGCCATCTCCCCAGCTCTTGTTCTACAACTCTCGACAACATTGAGACTGTACATTCTAACAGGGTTGGTGGGATAGCTCACTGGACTAAGCACCCGCTTAGGCAAGCACAGGGACCAGGGCTCAATCCCTGGCACAAGCTGCACTGGCCGGGGTGCCAAGCTGGCCAATGAGATCAGGTGTGGTGGTGAACATCTGTAATCCCAGCACTGAGGCTGAAAATACGATTACTATGACTTCAAGCTGCATAGTGAGACCTTATACTAAATACATTACAAAAATTGTATAAAAACGCTATTTTTACTCTTGGATTTCACTATTACTAAAATTCACTAATACTTCTATTGTACAATAAATTTCAAAGGATGAACCTTTTTTCATCATAACATCTTGCTGGTAGTTTTAAATTCCATTAGCTTTTAATTTACTTGGTTTAACAAATGGTTTCTATTGAACTATTTTCAAGGTTAAGCATGGCTAGTGATCTGAAACTGTAAGGTAGTATTTAGCTTGGGGATATAGCTCAGTGGTACAATACTTACCATAACAGCACATGTGAGGCCTTGAGTTCCATGCCAGCACTGAAAAAAGGGGTGTTTTAAGGGACTGAGAATAGCTGTTAGCAAATGCTAAAATCTGGCTTTTGTTTGATATTGACATGCTTTCACTGCATACGTCCGATGCAAACTGTTAGGAGCTTTTATTCTACTTTAAGAACCTTTTTGGGTATCTGTATTGGAGATTGAACCCAGAGCCTAGCACATTCTTGGCAAGTGCTCTATCCACTGATACACACCTGGTCCTCAATTCTGCTCATTTCCATCTTAAAGCCTTACTGGACTCCCAGTCTCAGGCCACCACCCCTTAAAACTAGGCCCTCAACTGAAACCCTATTGCCTTTACAGGGAGAATTGTTCACCTCGAATCCTATAGAACTTCAACTCATTTATGCAGACGACCACACATCTGAACTTCGGCATGCATGAACTAGAAAAGTTCAAGAAACAAGCTTTTGAGATATGGCCTATGGAACGAAGCCTGGGCTTTAGCTCACATTGAGGGTGGCCTCAAACTTACAGCAATCCTGCCTCAGCTGAGGGCTAGGATTACAGGTGTGTACACACCCAGGAGAGTACTAAGATTTTGAAGAAAAAAAAATCCTGACCCTCAAGGCTATCAAGTACTTCCTTTATGTACACCTAGAGACTCCTTTCTAGAATGCATCTGTCACAGACCTGACTTGTCCAGAAATGCAGTAACAGGGACAGGGTGATTCACTCATCTTCTTAGTCATCAGGCCTCAGTCAGGTCCAGGTACAAATATAGGAGGAATACAGCTGGTACACTCTGGGATATGACAGTGAAAGTCTTTAGGGTGTAGCACTTCAGTGAATGAGAAAAAAACCACACAAAGCAAGCACCATTTGGGACTAGTTTTCTAACTAAACTTTTATTAAATTATTTTTTGTTGAAAGCTGAAACCATCAAAATCCTCACATTAACTTTAAGTGCTGGATGGAGTAAAAATCACAACAGATTATTAGGTGATCTGTGAACAGACTGGCAGACAGATGACAACAGACAAAACAAAAACAAGGAATAGTCTTTTAGGGGGCTAGCCCAATTCTTTGCATGTAACATTTTATTAGGAATAAAGTATTAATAAATTTAAAAATTTTAACCTGAGCCCCAGACTCACCAAATAAAGCCCTTGAGTGCGTTGAGTTTTGTTATCTGCTAGAATTTCATCCTCTGAAAAAAGTGATTTGTCCTTGGCTGCAATCTCTACCCACCACCACCACCCCAAGTACACATCTCCCAATTCCTCGTGGCTGCCAATTCTCCTGACTATGGTGAAAATGACTGAAGGATGCAGTTTGTAATAGTGGTAAAGGCAGAGAGATGGTATTCTGGAGAATGCATTTTAAACTTTTCTCCAGGTGTCTAGTATGTGCTACAGGTTTTTGGGTTGTTTTTTAAAAATTTGAAATAAACTCCATTTGTGAAAAGTGAGTTATGAAGAGTGCTCTTTATTTGAAACCTCCACAACACAGACGCCAATCTTGTCTCGCATTGAATCATTAGCTGTGCACATCAACACATTCCAAGCACAAATTAAGAAATGCAAACAGAACAAAAAAATATATATATATATAATTTTTTCCCCTATCCAAAGGTTTCAAGTCTCAATGCAGCAAATCCTTCTGAACACAGAATCTGAGGAGCACACTGTTCAAACAGTTGGGACAAACAGGTCCCTGCAAAGGCTATTGCCTTTGAAACACATGGGGTGGGGATCATGGACAGCAAGGAAAGGGAAGGTGGGGAAAAGAGAATGAGCAGGAAAAGGGAAACAGGTATGTGCTGGGGAAGGTGGGGCAGCTGGGACACACACATGGTGAGTTGATGGATTTCATTTATTGGTTTTGACAGTTTTCTTTCTGGTTCTTTTTAAATGTCCCCCCTCCCCAGGTCCAACAACGGTAGAAAAACCCCACAGAGGCGGGTAGGGCTTTATTAGGCCAGCCCAAAACCTTCAGAGCACTCCTGGATAGCCAAAAGTAACATGTGGCGGAGCTTCTCAAAGCTCTCATAGGCAGGCAGGTCCAGCTGATTGAAACTAGGAAGAAAGAAGAAAGATCAGTCCATGAGAAGAGATGTAACTGAATTCATGTTCCCCATGTCCACTGGCTCTCTTGAGCTGAGGAAGCCTACTCTCTCAATTCTTTTTTGGACTGAACCCATAGCTTCCAGCTTGCTAGGCAAGTGTTCTACTGCTGAGCTAAAGCCCCAGCCACCCCCACCTTTTTTGGTTATTTTTTAGGGAAGAGTCTACAGGGTGTTAAGGGTCTCACCACTAAATCAGACTTGTAGTGATTCTCCTGTTTACAGCCTGCCAAGTGCTGGGCTTACAGGCACGCGCCACCACGCCCAGTCTCAATTGCCATCTCAGTGCACCCTGGGGGTGGGGCCAGCACAGCAGGCCTGGAGATCAAACTACCAGCCCCTGCACCTGCTTGCAGGTACTTTAATCTGCTGAGCTATTTGGCCAGACCTTCTCTCTACTCTTGATGACTCCCAATTTTGTCCCAGCCTGGTCTCCTCTGTTCTAATCTAATATGGCTCCAAATTGGCCATTAAGCACCAGGAACATAAATCTGACTGCAGCTGAATTCTTTAGACTTCAACTCTCTGCAACATACCATGCTCTCTTGTAATGTTGTTTACCTTCCAGTGTCTCCCCACTCCCCATTGTGTCTAGTCCATTTTATCTCAAGCATTGCATTACTTCCACAGAGCCACTAAAACTGTGAGCTACCCAAGGTCAAAGCCTACGCCAGATTTGTATTACCAACCTTGGGTAGGCACCTAGAAATACCAAGTCTGGAAGCTTGATCTGAATGCTGAAAAAGAGAAACAGACCCTCTTACCATGTGTGAGCTGAAGGCAGGCGATCTGTGGACCTGTCATCTCGATGGATCTGAAATTTCTGAATGCCATTCATACCTTCAAGGGCAGCAAAGCCTTGTAGGGGCACCTTGGAAGTACCCGTGACAAACTGCAGGAACTTGGCACGGTCAGCTTGGTCAAAAGAACGTAGTGCTCTCCAGAACCACTGGATCTGCAGGATGGGAAGTGAAAAGTCAGCATTAGAAAGAGCTCCTGGAAGGCAGGGGTTGGGATTTGGGAAATAGTACTGGAGTTGGGAGCTTAAGCTCTGTCTGTAGGGTAGGCTTTAGTTCCTTCACTCGTAAGATAAAAAACATCACCTGAAAATACCTTCGAAGGAGAATGAAATTAGGTACACTTTTTCCCACAAGTCCTTTCCCATAAGAGTACTGGATTATAGGTTGCTTTTTTTAAAAATTTTATTTATTTATGTGTGTGTGTGTGGAGAGCTCAGCCCACCAGGGGGCGGGGCTGGCTGGCATGTGGTGCTGGGGGATTGAACCACGGTCTCTGTGCTTTGCTAAGCTTGTTCTAAGTAGGTGCTTTAGACCACTGAGCCATCTCACCAGTCCTGATTATAGGGTTTTATGCAAACTAAAGTATACAGGGTAAGGGGAGCCTATAGGAAGGGATCCCAGCAGAAGTAGTGGCAGCAAAAGCTACGTACCTGAATAGAGTTGGACTGGTACTTGTGGTATTCAGTGTTGGATTTCAGATCATCAATGTCGATGGTGGGCAGTCCTGATATGAGCAGCTCCAATTCTTGTTCCGTGAAGATGGAAATGAGGCGCTTTGGAATGATCTCATAGAAACCTTCTAAGAAAGCTGCCAGCTGTTTGCGAATAGCTCCTGATGAGAGAACCAAAAAGCTACATGACTTCTGAACTCACACAAGTACTAGCAGTCAGTTGTGTCAATATGGCCCCTAATGCTATCTAGCAGGTCTGCCTGCTTTACCTACCACTCTTATTTCTAGGTCCCTGTATGAGAAGAGGCTTTTGGTTAGGTGTTCTGAACTCCTTCTACACAAGACTTTTTTGGTTGTGTCAGATAAAAAAAAGTTTCTAAAATGAATGGGAGTTGATCTCTTCCTGTATTAAGCAATTTGAGTTTTAAAGGACATTTCTCCTACCTGTCATTCTCATCTGGCATACCAGGTGTACATACTCCTTCTTATTCTCCTCTGTTACCAAGATGTTGGCTCCATTGGGTTTGAGGTCACGAACTTCACAGACTCCAAACTCTTGGACCTAGAATACCAGAAACAACAACTATATGTATCAAGCTTGATTCAGGATGAGATTAATATAAAGACCTGGGAGAATACTCTATAAACTCCTTGCCATACTCTCAAGCAGGGAGATGAGGCAAGTCCAATAGCAGGAATGAAGGAAAATTCTATGGCTCCAGAACCCATTAAGAAAGCAGAGAGGATAAAAAGGAACAGGACAATAACAGTATGGCTAATGCATATAACGTAACAACATAATCTTTCTTTTAAAAAAATTTGAGACAAGGTCTCACTGTGTAGCCAAGGCTGGCCTTGAACTCATTGGCTTATGCCACCATGCCTGCTGATACAATCTTTACAGAACACACTTTAGGGGGAGGGTAACAAAGTATTTTCAATTTTCACGTATCTCTATTTGTACAATCTTTCTACAATCAACCACATTCTGGAATGAAGAATTATGCACTGCAGTGTATTTGAAAAATATTTAAGAAACAGCCTGGATTATTAATGATGATGATTTTTTTTACTTGTGATATCTCACAAATACCTACTTCTCACTGCCTAACCAGTTATAGGGTATGGGGTTTCAAGAAGTCAAGATACTTCCCTAGAACTACAAGTGATTATCCAAGATGAGATCTAAGGTATTTAAAAATAGGTGTCTTGAACTGTATAGAATGTGCTGGGGACAGCATCCCTCACCTACCTCAGTGCTGAAGGTGAGGTCATAGCCTAGTGTGGAAACATCATTTTCCAGCAGATAAACTAGACCCTGGTAGAAGTGGTAATCTTCACTCTCCATATCCGTATATCTGAAACACAATTAGAGAGGACTGTGTATTTGTCTGTGTTATGTGCACAGAATGGGACACAAGCAAAGCATGTGAACCCAGAACTGAGTAGAGTCTCAAGACTGTGTCACATACTCACCTGACAGACTTGCCCAAGATGTGTTTGTAGAAGGAGCGAGTAAAGTAGCACTCTAAGAGGCGGTTGTCATATACAGCTTTGGCCACAATGCGTCCGACAAACTTGAAGTAGCTGAGGTGGTTGGGGTTGCAGTGGGAAGATGGATTGATGGTGTAGGTGACTCGATCACCAGGTGAGGTACGGAACAAGGCATACATAGGGTTAAACATCTCTCGAGAGATGATCATATACCACTCCCGCAGGAGCCCTCCAGCATCCTGTCCTTCTTCTCCTTCGAACACTATATACCTAGGAAAGAGTGAAAACAGAGCTGTGCAGAAAGCCCAGGACAGGGGGCCGGGGAGATGGCTCAGTGGTATTAGCGCTTCCCTGGCAAGCGTAAGGGCCTAAGTTCAATCGCTGGTTCCACCAAATAAAGAAAAAAAAAAGCAAGCAAACCCAGGGCAGAGCTGTCCATAATAGTATGAATGGGGGGGAAAAGGCTGTAAAGCAGCCTTTGGGGAGTATTTGATGAAAAGGTGAAGAGTGCCAGGAAAGCCCTGAGAAGACTCTGACTTGTACGATTAGATAGTGGGCCCACACCAAGAAGGGCGAGGAATCTTCATACAAACCCAGTAGTTCTCTCATCTCTTCAGCTCCTATGATACTTGCATTGGGAACTGCTATCTGCTCTATTTAGTTTCAGAATCACCAGTCAATAGTTGCTCATTTGGTGGAGGTGAGTCATGAACATACAATCTCTCCCAACCCAAAGTATAGTTTGATCAGCAGGTTTCCCCCTCTTAGTATAACAATGATAAAAGCTCTCACTGTGAAGCCTTGAGGTGTATCCTTATACACACCAAAGACTTTTCTGTCTGAAAACTATTGAATAGGTCATGCAAAGGGCCAGAAACAGGCCAGATCCAGATGATAGAAGACAATGAAATTATCTAAATCAGATTTCTATGGGGGAGGGCAATAAGTCCCTAAATGTCCTGTATTTGAGGCCAGACTAAGGGAGTGCCACTGGGTAGAAAGAGCCTCTGTCTTGTCTGCTCTCTGGTCTAAGTTCTTACAATCGATTCTTCATTTCTTCAGGGGATTTGCGATGAAGCTCACGATAAGAATCTTCAAACACATGGTCACGGCGAACATGCACAGCCATGTCTTCTTTCCGGAGCCCCTCGTCCAAACGCTCTAGCTCTTGGCGGAAATATCTTAGATAATAAAAAAGGAAAATAGCATGAAGAATAGCAGAGTAGACTTCCATTTGTGTGATCAGGACAAATATACAACAATACTCTGTCCATCCCACAAATACTCTCTGTTCATCACACACTTTGGAAGAGGCCAGTAGTGGGAGAGCTAAATAATTTATTATCAGCTTTAAATTTTTCCCATCTCTATTGAGTAAGGGCCCACAGAGACTGGTATGGAATTTCTATAAGTAGGTAAGCATGTGTATGCATCCAAAGAGGAGACAATGGATGACACTGGAGGCACTATAGAAGCCCCTGAAGCTGCCTGTGCATATCCTAGGCACTTTCAGCTCCATCATGACCCAAAAGGATGGAATGGGATTTTAGAAACCATGTGGTTCAAAAAAATCATACAGCTTTCATTTTGCTGATGAAGAATGGAGATAGGTGAAGGCTAGGGGGTACAATGTCAGTGGCAGAGCTGAGTTTTGCTTCCTCGTTAGCATCATTCCATGCACTGGCAGCAAGATAAACTTCTGGCCCCAGGAGCATCATTGGTTATTTCCTGGGAGGGGAGATACCATCTGAGGATCCAACCCCCACCACATACTTGCGCTTCACATCAAAGTCGAGGACACGAATATAATCTACTAGGACAGCAAAAGGCCCATCAGCAAGATGGGTGGTAGACTGCCGTAGGATCTGATTCAACACAGTGCGGTGAGTCTCTGAGGGTAGAAATGAAAGCAGGAATCAGAACATCATGGATTCCGCAGGGGAGCCTAACACTAACAACTATCTCTTCCCTGTTTATGTGGTCTAAAATAGGAAACAGCTAAACCAATAGACCAGCCCTGACGTGTGAATTTGAATCTGAGCATTATAATCTACCCCAACCTGGCTTCCCATAGTCTGAGGGAAAAACTCCAAACCCCTCAGAGGACACACATGGGGTTCCAGAGCAGGATCCTACTGACTTTGCTATACTCATGTTCTCATACTCGCTCTACTCTGCTATATAAGCTAAGGATAAAATAAATGAAACAACCTTGTACAAACTGAATCCTTCTATATCTGGGGCTCTGAGAGTACCCTGTACCTGCAAAGCGAAGGAACTTCTGTGTATCAGGAGGCAGGCTTGAGGAGATGTGCATAGATGAGGGCTCCCGGGAGAAGAATGGGTCAAGGGAGGAAGGAGTGGCTGGGGTTAAGGGGGCGGGAGAGAGTGGAGGAGGCTCGTCCTTGATGTGTGCCAGCTGGCTCTCACGGGTGTCTCGAACAGGAGGCTTGCTCTCCCGTTCTGTGGCATGGACTAGAAAGAAAGCCTCAACGGCAGGCTGAAGCACTGGGGTGAAGAATGAGAGAAGTGATGCTTTACTTTACAAAGTTCAATACCTTTTGGCATTCACAAACAAATCACAAAAATAAAACATGGGAGAAATAATGAAAACTGGCTGAGAAAGATATAACTGTTTACAATACTAAAGCCAGAGAACAAACAATTCTCCTCTGAATAATTTTTGTTACAGATGCACTGAGGATTACCAAAGAAGCAAGAACTTTAAGTCGGCAAAAATAATTTGGAACTAGGGCCCTCAAAGCACAACTTACCTAGCACCGCATGCTGATCATGGGATTCCTCCAGTTCCTTTAAACACTCCCCCAGCATGTCCCACAGCTCATCTAGGCTGAGCTGCTCACTGAGCAGGGGTAACTCAGGTGGCCTCTCTTCTTTGTCTTTCTCTCCCTGTAGGGTTCCATCTGAGGATACTGAATATACAGACCACAGAGTCAGAAAGCCTTTGATGTATACTCAAGAGTTCTTTCCCCAGACCAAATGTACAGGGTACTAGACAGATGAAGTAGTACAAACTGTTTGCCAGTTTGCCAGAATATCACTCACTGTACAACATATGAATTAATGCCTCGTTCTATAGTGGACAGCATTTAATAAAACAATAAATTTGGTTCCTCAGTTGCACTAGCCACATTTTAAGTGCTCAACACCCCTATATGGCTAGTGGTTGCCTAGTCACTGCTTCATTAGCCCCCAGAGAACCTCTGGGTAAGTTACCTAAGAGTAATGCAACAGTTGTCTTCCAGTCTACACAGTATGTTTTCATGGTATCATCCTCATTGAATTCTGACAGTTGCCTTGGAAGCAGGCTACCTTCTCCCTATTTTTTTCCCAAGGGATAAAGCTAGAACATAAAATTGAATCTTTTTGACTTTTAAGTTCCATGCTATTTATTTATTTAATTTAATTTATTGTACTGGGGATTGAACTTGGGACCTTGTGCATGCCAGGCAGGCGCTCATGCCACTGAGTGCCTCCCCGGCCTTCCATGCTTTTTTAGTCACCTAGTCCTGGGACAACTGAAGATCCTGAGAAGCCATGGAGCAAAATGCAGACATCCCATCCTCACCCCCAGTCAGTATTTTTCCTGATACGCTTTGTGATGGTGGTGGGGGGTGTCCTCTAATTCTGCTAAGTAAACAAGTAGCAAGACAAGTCTTCTCTTAGTGGGGGAAGAAACTGCTTCTTTACCAGCTCCTTACCTCTCTCTGTCTTCCATTCTCTATCATACCTGTTCCCTGTTTAGGCTTTTTCTTAAGCTCTGCTTTTATTGCTATCCAATCCTGACTACTCATCAAGGCTCTGACAGCCCTAGGAAGCTTGAATCGTGGCCCTGGCAACTATGATCATGTGATTTTGGGTAAAAGATGATTGGAGAACATGGAAATAGCTACCTTCCAAAGTCATTCTAATGAATAGTAAATAACTTAATATAGCATTCAAAAGACAGATGTCCTATGAGAATACTAACAGGAATGTATTCAAAGAGTGCCAAAAGTATTCTCCCTACAACTGACTTTGAGAAATATCACAAATAATAGCTTTCATTGTACCAGGTACTTCTAAGCACTCTACACATAGCATTATTTAATTCTGTACTCTACATGTAGTACTATTTAATTCTAACAGTGACCATCCTTTATTTTATCCCCTTCCCCTCTTGCTTCTTAACAGGCTCTCACTATGTAGTTCTGGCTGGTCTCAGATTCATGGATCCTCTTGCTCTGCCTCAGCCTCCCCAAGTGCTAGAATCTGGGGCATGCACCACCATGCCTACATTTTATTTTAGATGAGGAAAAAATTGAAGCAAAGAGAGGTATGTCTCCCATAACTCAAAACACAAACTTTGTCTCCATGAATAGCCAATCATAATGTGTTTTGGTTGATTTAAACTCTGAATTTACACACTGGGGAGCAAAATATCCAGTAGATACTTTCTAAGACTGGCTCTCCCTTCCGTTTTTCTGGGTTTGAAATTGGAAGTAATAATACTGACCAATGGACTGAGAATCTTGAGTACTGGGAGATGGTTGGTCCACATCCATGGGTGACTCCTCCCTCCGGACAGATGTCTCTGACTGGCTAGACTCCGACTGGATAAAAGGGAGAAAAGGTCACATAAAAGGGTGCAACTCTGCTTTCTTTGGCGACAGGCTAGAGGCTGGCCCTTCTACTTCTCATACATTGAACTTAGAAAGCTTCCCCTCTGGTTGGGGGACTATAGGTCTGCAGGACAAAAGAATGGCTTTCCCACTTTCTTTGTTGTCCACCTTCTTAAGCTTGTAAATTCTCCGAAGAGATCCTGTATTTCCTACACTCTACTTACTTCAAGTCTCCTAGGACAGGGGTGTAGGGGTGTGTGTGTGTAAATTCAGATAGGCAGAATGTAGGTTTGGTCTTTGTCTCTATTTGTTGGTGAAACAGAGATGAGTACCACATCTCACCAGTAGATATTAAACCAATTATCTGTCTTATCAGGTAACAGGTAAGAAACTGGGTAGAAAAACTTACTCCAGAGAAGCAGCTGTATTTTCCCTTTCTACTCTCCTGGAGTCACTACTACAAAGTTTTAGGCTATGTGGGGTATGTTTAATGAAACCATACTATGTAATTCTACATAAGGAAAAAAAAAACCCCAAAAACCCCTCAGGAAACCTGTATTTCCTGGGTCTTAAATGATGGTAACCTTACACGCTGCAAGGACAGAAAAACAATGAGTGCTGTACCAGGCATATTATGTCAGGCTTTTGTTAAGTCACTCTGCTAGTACAATACTGAACTGGCTATCTAAATACCTGAATGCCTGCTCTTAAAAGTGCCTGAGCATGAAGGTGCCAAGGAATCATGGAAAAAGAGAGGTACTAAGCCAAGGTACAGAGGGCAGCTATAGATGTAAGTGGCTGCATGAGATAGGAACCAAGCTTGAGGGACTTTCAGGGGTAGGATTCCTGAGATGTTTCTGATGCATCTGTATTGTTCCATGATACTGAAAAAAACTTTACCTCCACATCCCCTCAGAACCCAGACACTTAGCATTAGGCAGTTTGCAAAAGCGCCACTACTGACTGGATAGCTGGGAATGGAGTATGATGGCCAAGCTTTAAATCAAAGTGAATTTCAAACCAAACCAATCAATAAATAGAGAAACACCAGCAGAAAAGTAACCCTGTTGTCCAGAAGCATTCATATAGCAAACTCAATGCAAAAGCATACAAGGGCAATGAAACCCCACTGATGAAATGGGGTGGGGGGAGGTGGCAGAGGGGAGAGACGAATGAATGAGGGGCCACAGGCATCATGCTAACCGTTGCTGCTTGTTGCTGTCTCCGCGCCCTTTGACCCTCACGTACCATTTGTATAATGGCATCAGCCTCAGCCTCCAGCTGCCGAACAGCTGCCTGGATGCTGCTAGCTGAGCCTAAACCGGAGGAACCTGGGAAAGGGGAAAAAAAAGGCAAGATATAAAATACAAGAAGAGGGAATGCCCAATTCTCTCTTTTCTCCTGTCTCCTGGGCTGCCACAGGGCATCTTGATGAGGTCTCTGAGCATTAGTTCAAGTAGCTTCAGAGTAGTCATCAGGCACTAAAATCTACCATTATAAAGGCATGGCACTAGGCAGACAGATAGTAGCATGTGAGAGGGTTTTGTGGGATAGGAGGAAAGAGATAGGGGAAATGATTTGAGGCAACATGGCCTCAGTGTTTTAGGAGTAACCAAAGAAACAGAAAGAAAGTGCACACCCAGCGAGTTAAGATTTGTTCAAGAAAAGGTTTCTTATTACTCCTTAATTCCTACTTGCTCTAATTAATCTGCTATGGAGACAGATGAATGCAATACACAATGCAGCCATCAACACTTGGAACCTTATAAAAAAGGACCATTATTTTCCTTTTGGAAAGGTTATATAGGAAGGAAATAGTACGTCGAGTCCTTTCCTTCCATGGACTCTAGGTTTTCCACCACCAACCCTGCCCCTCAACTGGACACTCTAGTTTCATACCTAGCCTGCCTGTCTGCTTGGCTTTCTTGTTAGCTCGGCGGGTGTCATCTCGGAGCTGGATGATGACCTGTAGTACCCTCAAGAAGAACTTCTGTGTAGATGTCTTGGATGTCAACATGGACATAGAAGGCAGCTGGAGCTCCCGGCCACCCAAGGGTCGCTTCTGAGATGCCACAATTACCACATTCTCAGCCATGTCAAACCTGGATAGTGTAGAGGTGGCTTGCGTATATTGACAGCATCAAAGCATAAACACCCAGAGCAAGCAGGGCCTTCTGGTATCACCAGAAAGGCAAGGAACCTCAGAAGAAAATCTTACAAATATAGAGAATTAGAAAAAAAAAATCAAGTCATGTGTACATAGCACAAATAGTAAAATTACCCATAGGAAAAAAAATGAGGTCAGCAAGAGCAACCTTTTAGAATGCCCCAGATTTCTGCCCAGAGCAGAAAGTGCGGCTACCACCCACCTGCTCTGCATTTTGCCTTTCAGTTTGGTAGTCTGCGGCTGTTCCTCAGGTAGGCCATCAGGAGAGAGTGTTTCACACTGTGCTCGCCGTTGCTGTTCCAGATTGTATTCCCGTAGCTCAGCCAGCAGGGTACCTGGATAGAAAAAGGAATCAAGTGTTCAGAGTCTTCCCTAGTCAATAGCTAAAAATCAATCCTTCCCAAAAGACCTATCCAGGTCATCCTCTTTGCAGAGAAGCCAGAGCAAACATGATTTTTGCTCTGTTCAGATTATCATGTATGCTCATGAATCAACTATCTGGTAAACATCAATTTAGCCAGCCTCAGCATTCTGTGAATGCACACAAAATGCAGCTTGGTGTAGAGAAGATGCAGCCTCTTTTGGAGGCAGACAGGCTGTGGTCTAAATCCTATATATCTTTTGAAGTTAGAGGTTTTATGGTGACTGCAGGCTAATTTCTTACCATAGTCCAATTCACTAATGCATCTTAATGATGGGAATAATACTGATCAATCTCTCACGGGGGCCATGACAATTTGAAGGTAAATACACAGTAGTAGAGTGCCTAGGAAGTAACTGGCTCACGGTTGTATATGTAAGTGGTAGCAGCAAAAATGTCAGCAGGTAAGAGGCCAAATTCTTTCATTCTTGTAACTGTCATGTAAGTAAATACCTTGATTTTCACAAGTCAGTCAATTCTCCTAGTCATCTCAGCCTGTGAGACATTGGTGGAAAAGATAAAGGACAAAAAGATACAGAGAGACCCACAATTGGGATGGGAGTGGGAAAAAGCAGAGACTCCACTTTGACAGAAAATCTGGTTTTACTTCTTGGTCTGATCATTCTATCACCCTGAGTTCTACTCTCTTCTTGATAAATTAGGAATGAAAATGATGGAAACGAGGCAATGTGCAAGTGTTAAAATTTTGCTGACAGGGAGAAAAAAAAATTGCTCTTATAGGTTCCTATTAGGGAGAAGAAAGGAAACCTTTTTACATTCCCATGTATTCTCTTGTCCCTTCACTAGTACAGGCAACCAGCCACATGCTAGGTATTGGGGGCATAGTCCAACCTTGTTCTCAAATAAAACTAAACCAGAAGAACATAGAGATTGAGCTACGGGAGAATGGTATAGTCTGACTCGGTCTGGGGCCTTAGGCAACACTTTCAGAAAGAGATGGTACCCAAGTGGAAGGTTTCAAAAGGATAGAATGCCTTACTACTGTACCTATCTGTTTACAAAGCGTATAACCCAGATGACGAGCCCCATTCAGTAGCAGCTTGAGAACTGTGTCCCGGGTTCCAGGATCCCCACGAGAGAGCTGCAGTAACACATTGGCTGCATCCTCTAGGCCTTCTTCGGAACAAGAGTGTGACGTTAACACCTGGAAAAAGAGGGAAAAAAAGATAAGTCCTAAGGTGAGAACTCAAACCGCGTCCACCCTGTCTCCTTTTTGTCTTCAACCTCAACAGCTAAGAAGTGCTTGAACTCACCTCCACAGAGAGCTGTAGCTGGTTTTCAGTAAGACCAGAGGATACCATCTTGAAGTCAGCACCACCGCTGCCTCCCTCACCCACCTTTGCTGGAGATTTGCTGCCTTTAGTAGTAGTTGAAGCTTTGAGGAAACACAAGGAAAAGGCTCTGTGACACATGCCAGAGACATAAATGGCAGAACGAAGGACATTCTGAAACTATTCAAAGCATCAAAATGGGAAAGAAATGAACCCTATACATTTTCCCAAACTATTCCTCCTCCTGTGATATACCCTGCTCAACCTACTTTTGCAGATAATCCTTAGTTATCTGTTACAGGGCTCATTTCCTGGTTGTGGTTAACCCAACTAACACTGTATCCAGCATATTTTTGAATGACACTGTAAAAGAACTGGCTCATAACCACTATGGATATCAGTACTGAGATTCCTAAAAAACGAAACAAATTCTATTTACTCAGTTTTGTCTTCTGGGTAGCTTCCCGAAAGTCAAAGACATATTACAAGTGATATACACAAACCTAGGTTTACAGCAATACAATTCTTAATAGCTAAATCCCTGGAGTGGCCTATGTGCCCATCAATACATGAATGGATAAAGAAAATGTAGTATATAAACAATAGTGAACTACTCAGTAGCAGCTTGAGAACTGTGTCCCAGGTTCCAGGATCCGACACAAGGATAAGAAGGATACACAGAATCATTTGTAGGTAAACAGATGTACCTTGAAACCGTTAAGTAAAATAAATCAGACACAGAAGGTTAAGTATTAGCTTCTCTTACAGGAGAAATCCAAAGTATGGGTAATTTAAAGAGTAAAATAAAGGAGAGATGATAGGAAATAGGTAGGTAGACTTTGTGGAGATGGAAAAGGGATTTAGGGATGGGGAAAGAAGTATTCTTTTTTTTTTTTTTGCGGTACCGGGGATTGAATTCAGGACCATGTACTTGCCAGGCAAGTGCTTACTCTACTGAGCTACTTCCCTGGCCCAGGTGAAAGAAGTAAAAAAGGATGAAGTTGCAGTACATATGTTATCAATTCCCTTGCTGAATGAGTTTATCATGTCTTACAAACATATACTAATAGCCAGTAAATAAATATAAAAGTTGCTTATTATAGGAAAAGACAAAGAATTGGCTCCCCTCAGCTTGAAAAGCTGAGAACTCCTTGAAGATGAGAATTTTCTTTCAGTGCCCAGACTAAGGAAGGGCACATTCACTGAATGCCTGCTAACCCTCATAGGAGTGTTTGTGCGTGTATGAGAGGGAGAAAAGCAGTAGGAAGAGAAAAAGGAAGAAGGAAGATAGAAAACTGGTGAAGATGAGGGCAAGAAAATATACTATGCTTTCCCAAACAGAAACCAGGCCTAAGGCTACCATTTAGGGACTCTATGTGTCCAGGAGTGGAGGTGAGATAGGAGCCATAGTACATGCCCTAAATCTCCCAGCCTATACCCACACTTACTTGAAACAGTAGTGGTAGCAGTTGTGGGAGTAGTCACTGTGGTTGAAGCAGCTACTGCAGTGGTGGAAATAGATGTGGCAGCAACCAGAGCTGGGGCAGAAGTAACAGGGGTGGTTGCAGCAGGGGGTGCAGGTGTGGCGGCGGCAGTGATGGTGGTGGTGGTGATGGTAGAAGTGGTTGAGGAGGCAGCAGTGGTAGAGGAAGCACTGTTGCTAGAATTAGCCTGTGCTTCTGATACTTTGTTTTCTGGGAGAGCAATTGAGATGAGAGACAGGAGTCTGAGAAGTTTCTCGGTTAAGAGAGAGCTCCGGCGGATGACAGGGTGCGACAACATGTTCATGAGCTGCCCTAGTGGAGAGGCTTCTAGGCTATATGGGGATGTTTCCCCCTCAGCACCAGCGCTCACTGGCGCTGACTTCACGGAGTTTTTGCCTTTCCGGCTGACATTCATGTTGTCCAGTTTTACCAATAAGTCCCAGAAGTCTGTACAAATGCCACTGCTGGTGGTCTGTGAGGAGCATGGGCTGCAAGCCTGCTTACTGCCCCTCTCCCGATCGCTCTCACAGTTTGTTTCTTTGGTCCTCTGCTGTGTGAAGTGGCTGGGAAACACCTGCCAGGAAAAGAAGAATAGGCTTGGTCTAAGAGGTCGCCACAGAGAATGAGTTTTCCTGACAGAGAACTGGTTTACGTGACTCTCCTCTCCTTTGGTAACACAGGGCAGATGGCATACAGTAGTTTTATCCAACAGATGGTGAAGCAGCCTAGAGAAATGAACAAGGACTTTGCAGCAAGGCAGACTGAATAGCAAATGTTTCTGAGCCTCAGTTGCTGTTCATAAAATGGGGAGGAAAACGACGCTATTTATGAAGCTATTGAAATTAAACAAGATAACGTATTTTGCACAGTGCCTGGCATAAGGCAGGTAGGCTCTCAATACACGGTAACAACACTATTATTCAAAGAACACTCATTGGAAGTGGTACTAAGTCCTAGGTTTAGCTCTTATGACTTTTGAAATCACATGACAAAACCAATGAAATCTGAATCCCATGTTCTGTTGACTTACAGAATGCATAAAAACCTAAGTTATTTAGTGGACAATTTCTTGGAAAGCACATAAAATAAGAGCAAAGAGGAAGACTTGTTAGCCCCCTTAGTATCCAGATTTGACGGAAGCTGTTGCTGCCACACCATTTCTATTCTCAGGAGTTAGGTTCCTTCAAGCTCCTCACCTTGGCCAATTGAATGAGTGTGTCTAGAACATGTCTGCAGACAACAGGAGCAGCCTGAGGGTGGATGTGGACTGTAGAGCCACTGCTTGCATGCTTCTCTGTATGTTTGCGCCCTCCCGAACGCTGGATCTGGAATATATTAGTCCTGCAGCCTAAGGCTGCATCCATGGATACTGAGAGCCAGGAAAGCTGATTGGAGCTCTTGGACTCCATCTTGTGTAGAAGGTCCAAGGGACGGTTCTCATGACTGCTGGACCCACAGCTCTTGCTTGACTTTTTGCCCTTTTCCTCACTGGTGGAGAGCTTCGGTGTCTCAATGCATAACTCACTCTCACTGCTGCGTTGCAAAATGGACAGAAGGCTACGAATGACCCAGTGGCGGGTTTGGGCATGATAGCAGAGATTTCTCAGTACTCGGTGTAGGCGGCTAGTATTGAGCTTTGGCTCATCCACAAAAAGCAGGACCAAGAGACAAGACAGGGCTTCGTGGTCCAGAAGAAGCCGTCCTCGGAGGCGGAGGAGAGTGTCCACATTACTGCCAGAAGGCCTAGAAATATAGTTTCTGGTTAACATTTCAGGTAGAGCTCTGGAATGAGGCATAAACCTGGGTGAGCGGATTGAACTAGACGCCTCTAGGGAAGCTCAAGAAGAGATGAGGCACACAACTGCCTGCTTTGTTTCTATGATATACAAGGCATTTTATGTCTGTTAACTTCTTCCCCACAGCACTGCTATACAGCCTATATCATATCATCCACTTCCAAGATGCACTAGAGGAGCAAAGAGTTAAGTAATTTTCCCTGTATCTCATGAACACTGAGAAGAGAATACAATAGAGTGTTGGCCAGTTCTGTATTATCCCTTGACTGGTATGCTTATTTTTGTCCTCTAGACTACCAGAAGAGTACTTGCCTCATATGTCACCATTCCCTTCACATTTTAGCATGCTGGGTTCACTTTGCTGTAGTATTAGCTAAATAACTTGCTCCTTCTTTCTGTTTCTCCAATCTAGATACCACCAACAAGATTATGTGGCTTCTTGTTTTATTTGCACGTGAGGCAGATAGCATGCCTTGTTAAAAGCATTACTAACACCTGCTGACAACCTTTTTTTTTTTTGCAGAACCGGGGATTGAACTCAGGCCCTTGTGCTTACCAGGGATGCGCTTATTCCACTGAGCCACCTCCCTGGCCCGACAACCTGCTTTTGTAATTGTGGCCCTTGATGGCTAGACTAACCAAAGTGTGGCCCCTTTTGAGAGGGGAGTTCAAAGATGAGGCTCTCCTACTCATTCAAGGCAATTGTCTAGAGTGGCCAGGACTTCAGCTTCCATGAATATAAAATTAAAGGAGTTGGACTAATAAGACCTGAGCAGTACAAAATAAGGTGAAAAAAGACCGAGGTACCTGTTATGGCTACTACTACCCCCCATCTGGAAGGTACCACCTCGTTGCACAGCAAGGCGAGTGTACTGGACACCACGGTTGCCACTCAGGCGACTGGTGAAAGCTGGAAGGAAAGAAAAAGGAAACTGAGAACGGACAAAGGAGGTAGTAAGCTGTGTCCAGGCAGGACAAAGGGAGCAATGAATCTCCTTTGGCCAATGCCCTCCCACTTGCCTCTCTACCTGGACTTCGGAGAATAGCTGAGAGTGCTGAAGTGCTGCTGTGTCCAAATAGCCGCTCATGCATGAGCTGCCTCTGCCGTGCTTCCTGTTCTCTTCTCAGAGCTTGGGCCTCAGCTGCAATGTCAGGTGGCATTACAGCCAACACACTGTCTTCCATATCCTCTAGAACACTACGACGTAGGTCCGAGGGCAGAGTCTGGATGAAGGTCACAGGGTCCATGGGGGTGTCCGAGCTGGCATTCTGGGCCAGTTCCCGACGCTGTTGTTCAGCTCTCTGCTGGGCTAGCACCTATGGGGCAAAAGAAGTCAATGGAGGCAAATCTGTTGCCATTTGGCCTGGCCCCATCATCTGCCTGCTCACATACTTCCTCCTGAATGGCTGGAGGCAGAGCGGCCAGGAACTCAGGGCTGACTTCAGTCACACCAGGATTTCCCACCACTGTGGTAGCTGAGCTATTTGTGGAGGGGGCACTTCGAGTTGGTGGACGGATGCCGAGTTGATTCTGTAAGACTTCCCGACGGATGTCATCAGGCAAAGCAGCCAGAAAAGAGGGGTCTACACCTTCAGGGAGACTGATACCTGAGGGAGATGTCAAGAGAAAAGGAATTCAAGTCACTGCTTAAAGAAAACCAGGTTTGTGTATTTTCACTGGGCAGCATGGCAGACGATCTTTGGTAGGGCTTGTTTTTTCTGGAAGAACGGCTCAGATTTCAACTCTTTACTTTCATCCACCTTTTGGTCTTCTGTGCTTTTACTGATCTCTACTTTTAAAGACTTAGCAGAAGCCTTTTGTATAATTTCCCGAACATTTACTGTTATTTACTCTGTTTCAGCCACGCCAGTGAAACATCCTCCCTACACCCAAAGGTACATGTGTTTAAAGGCTTAGTTTTCAGACTGTGGTGCTACCAGAAGATGGTGGAATACTTAGGAGGTGCGGCCTTATTGGGAAGTCTTTCAGTTATGTAGAAGTGCGCTTGAAGGATGTATTATGATTCTGATCTTTTCTTATTCTGTCTTGTGCTTCCACCATGCTATATGCCTCACCACAGGCTAAAAATCAATGGGAGCAATGGCACCATAAACTGAAACCTCCAAAACTGTGATCCCAAATAAACCTTTCCCCTCTTTTTAAAGTTGATTATCTCAGGTATTTTAATGGAAAGCTGCCTGAAACAGTATGGATGGAGACTGAAGAAATTAATTATGGTCTAAGTTGTAAAGGTAGAAGGAGCACATTGTGGAAACCTAAGAGACCTAAGGATAGTGTGACTCTGAAGCCTGTGTGTTCTATTATGCAACTCTCTCCTGCACACATGCCCTCTCTTTGGATGGAACTGTTTAGTGGACATTTCCACACAAAGAAGTACTAGAAGCCAAAAACAATCTCAAGACAGCCTAAATACTCATGGAACTCACCAGCAAGGGGATCTTCTTCTTCACTGCTTGTTGAAGGCAGTGGCTCTTCTAGAATTCCACGGGAATCTGCTCCAGAAATGGCTACAGCAGAATCTCTGGTGGAAGAACTCTCAGAGGAAGCAGGGGGAGAGCTGAAGGAAATCAATTCTCAGGTTGTTCTCTGTAATTTTACTCATTTATAAAACATTCCTAACAGTGTCCATTTCTTACAGCTATCAGGTGCTCAATAGGCATGCTCAATAGGCATGCACATTAGTTAATATGTTTGCAGCTTCAGATACCCTCTAATACATTCCTACTCTCCCCTTGCACACGGTGCTTACCTGTCCTCAGGTGGCTGGGTAGATTCACCTGTCCCATCAGCCCTGCCTTGCACTTCAGCCACAACAGGCAGAGCATCCCCAGGAGTAGAGCCACCTGCTGTGGGCTGCTCAGAGCTACCAGTTGCTGAGGTATCACCCACAGCCTCTTCTAGGGTGCAAGAAGCCAGGCTGCTGGTGTCCATGGGAGATCCTTCTAGTTGACTGCTGACAGCTGTCAGTGCATCAGAATCTTCAGCTCTCTCTGGGGAAAGAGAAGCTGAAAGAAGTGACAGGGAGAGGTAAGAACTCTGCTTGGTCAGAATCTGGGTAACAACACGACTATCTTTGGTAGAGTTGCTTCTCTTCATCATTTAGACTTCTCAAACTTTATCTCTTGATGGTGTTTTTTGTGCTCTAACTGATCTCACATTTTAAGGCTCACCTGTAAGCCTTTTCTATTTTTTATTTTATTTTTTGTGGCCTGCTCAGCCCACCATGGGGTCGTGGCTGGCGTGGCATGTGGTACCAGGGACTGAACTGCAGTTCCTGCATGCTGGCCTAAGCAGGCATTTTAGACCACTGAGCTATCTCGCTGGCTATCCTTCAGCCTTTTCTACCATTTTTTGAACATTTGCTATGTTCGGGTATGCCTGTCTTAACATCTACCCTAGGTACCCCATAAAAGGGATTTTGTCACTGAGATTTCTGGCAGGTACCACTTCTATATGCATGCCACCAATTCTAAATAAAAAAGTTCTTTTAAGGAAAAACCAAAAAAAAAAAAAAGAAATGATTCCTTAATGTTTCTCCAGAGTATACCACAGGCAGCAGGCAGCATGAAATGGAACACAGAGAAGAAGGAGATTTTAATTTATCCTGTTAGAATACCATGCTAAGAATTTTGAGGCCTCATTTGAAACTATAATAAATAGTGACATAAAAGAAATTAAGAACTGTGTATATGGAGTCAGAAGCTTGCTATATGTAGTATTGATGTCAGACAGATCTGGATATTAATTTGAGGTCAACTACTTACTGAGTGACTTTGAGGTAATCATTTTATTTTTGAGTTTCAAGTTTTTTTTCAAAGACGGTAACATCTACTTTGGAGGACTATTTTCAAAGATGTAAATAATAAGCCGGGCATGATAGCCCCGCAGAGTAAATGCTTCAATAAACAGTTGAATCCTCATCAATATCATTAGATACACAACTACAATTACTGGAGGACACAGGAGAAATCGCAACTTTACCTAAGAAAGCTAACGTACAAGTTGAGATCATATATGAGGACTTTAGCTCATACTTATCGCTCTCAAGCAAGAATAGAGAAAAACTGCAGTGACAGTCATTCTTCCCTCCTGTTGCACCCCTAAAAATGGAAACTCTACTCACTTATAGTGGGAGCTGGAGATAATTCCATCTGAGTTGTTTCTGCTTCTCCACTTGGCCTTGTGGGGCCCAATTCCTCCGACTCTACAGGCATCAATAGCTGTGTAGAGTTTCCCCTTTCTCCAGCTGGGGACTGCAGTTCCTGAGGAACTTCTTCTAAGGCTGGTGGGGGTGGGAGTGCTGGTTGCTGCTGTGAGGGCTGCAGAGTACCAATGGCCTCTTTGGACTCAGATGTAGCTGCATCAGTTGAAGACAGGGTTGTTGGGTAGCTGTCAGGCATAGGGGTCCCATCTTTCTCGGAAAGAATAATAATGGGGGTTAAGGGAACACCAGACAATGACCAGGGGAAACATCCTAATCAACACATATAGTTTTACAAGTATTCCACTCAGCCAGTGACACAGGACTACCTCGCACAACCAACTGCTTCAAGAAACCACTCTTAGCTGGTCTTGTACACTCAGGACAAAGGCTAAGTAAAGCGGTGCTAGCTCTATGCTAAGAACTAGAACTCTGACTTTGTAGAGCAGAAGAATAAATTTTTTTCTATGACCCAGAAGGGAGAAGGGGAAGATTGTAGGTCACATAGTTAAGATTAGGCTAAATGTTTCTGTAATGATACAGAATATCTATTATCAAAAGTCTATCATTTCTGCAATTTCCTTATTTGCATGGAGCAAGGAATAGAATTTCCTTAAAACTGTTACTGAAGTACACTTCAATTCCCTTCTTCCTTGTTACACTACTGAGTAAATGAAGTCAATATACAGTTAAACAGCAAAATATTTAAGTTTCTACATAAAGGCAAAATAATCAATGATATGCTCTAATCAATGAATAAGCCATTTTATACTGATATCTGTTCACCCTAAATATTGTCTATTCACTTCCACTGGTCCTTTTTCCAGTCTCCATTATTCAAAGAACATCTACAGCTTTGTCTCATGGAGGCAACAGTACCAAGACTTAAGTGAATATGCTACACACCAGGGAAAGTAGTAAGTCGTATAGTTACCTTCTTATTGGGGCCTAAAATCCCTACCCCACAACAATACAACTTACTACCTCACCCCAGCACAAGCAAGATCTTTTAGTAAGAATACCAGGTAAAAGGCCACTTTATCTTGTGGCAGATCCTTTCAGAAACTTTTAGCTAGATTAAGGGCACTAGGACACCTACCCTCCTTCATTGCTTTAAAAAACATTACGTAGAAGGGCCCGGGGAGATGGCTCAGTAGAATAAGTGCTTCCCTGGCAAGCGCAAGGGCCTGAGTTCAATCCCCGGCTCCACAAAAAAAATAAATAAATAAATAAATAAATAACTAAAATAAATAAATAAATAAATAACATTATGTAGGATTTGGAACAATCATTTCTCAACTCAAGTGCCCAAGGAGATATAAGATATAGGGAAGCAGGGGGCCAGGGCTATAGCTCAGTGGCGTAAATGCCTGTACGTACACACACACAGGTGCGTGCACACACACACACACACACACACACACAAAGATATAGGGAAGCAGAAGCAACTTTCGAGGAAATAGGGATAGGAGACACATGATACCACACGGACCAGTTGTTAAGTTATAAAATGGCTACTGACCACTGTTTAAGAAAATTGAAAGGAACAGATACAATTCATCCCATAAAGCAACCTTCACCCAGTAAGATTCAGTTATAGAACAAATCAAAACAAAAGAGACTAAAATAGGGACTACGAGCTTTCAGTTTACTCATTCATAAGAAAAAAAACTAATCTCAACACCATTTAATTTTACTTTGATATCAAGTAACTATGAAAGATATAACCTTTGAATGACATGAAGTTTAGCTTTAAGAAAAACAATTAAACCACTCTTATTTGGTTCATTTCCACCAAGGTGCCTGGCATTTGAGAACCAATGCCATTAGGTAAGAAGAAGCACACATGAACCATCATGTTCACCAAAGACACAATCACTTTAAAGATGTACATGTTCAGTTTCAGAGGAAAGGACTGGATATATGACCTTGTTACACAAGCTAGCATAAGTACAGCATAACCAGAATAAGAACCTGAGCAGAGGCATTCGTTGGGAAGGTGTGCCAACGTGGGAAAGACAGTAGACTGTATAGTTATCTCCAAGATGGGGTATGACCCTAAAACTATACAATCTACTACCTCATCCCACAGAGCACCAGCATCCATCTTCAGCCCAGGTGGGCCAGCTGCTTTGAAGGGATAGGAAAGAAAACCCACTATCAATTAACGAAGAGGGAAAGGGAGACTTACCTGACAGGTTCTGTTCAGTGGAGTCATTTGTCTTAGAAGCAGTACACTGAAAGGACAAAGGACAGACCAATGTGGGACTTTCTTGAGCACAGTACATAGAAATCAACTGTGAGTTACTATCCTTCACCTAGACCAGTGATGGTGACCCTTTTAGAGCTTTCAATAATAACAAACAACACACTATGACATAAATACCACAGGTCTGACACCTAAACTGTCTGAGTTTAGTTAACTAGATGGAAAATACTTGGGCTGAGTGACCAAAGGAAAATATCTTATTTTGTCCACTCTTGATATTTTTGGTGGGTTGTGTTGGGTGAATCAAACTCAGGGTATCACACCTGATACATGATAGGAAAACACTACCAGAATTATATTCCCAAACCTGGCACAGTTGTGTTTTTTTTGGCTATATACTTGGTTTTCTTAATTTTTTACCCTTCTTCATAGCCCTGTTTAAGGGCAAAACTTATATAAAAACATATTTGTTAGATAAAACTTGCTATAATTAAACATTCAAATGTCCTTATTTACCTTCTATATTGTTTGGGACTGGGCTCAAGGCCCTGGATAAGTTCTAACACCTAGATGTCAACATCCTTATTTTCAATCTACCTGTTATCCTAACTACACCTACGTCTACTTGCTAGGCACTTCTATTAATTTCTATCATTTATTTTTAAAGCTATAGTATTTTTGGGCCCACGAGTTTCTGAAAAAGTAGGTAAACTTTTTAAACAGTCACGTTAGGCATCACACAAATTTAAGCCCTAGAAAAGCAGCATGCGGTGATGGGATTTAGAGTATATTTTCACTGATCTGATTCAAGCTTATTCTGGCTCAAGATTTCCCAGTGAGACAATGGAGAAACAACTTTCCCTCTGGATTTGACACCCCCGCCCCCAGCACCCCGCCAAATTCAGGTGAATATATGGTTTACTTGGAATGAGAAATTTCCCGGGCAGGTGTAACATGAAAGTCCTAGGATTCTTCAGTGACATGGTACCACCAATGTGCCCCAATCACAGGAAAATTAAGCCACAAAGGCAAAGATGAGTTCTTCTAGCCCTTGGGAATCACCTGTGCATTCTGGTCCCTGTTCTCCTTATCTTCTTTGCCTTTGTCAGTTATCTTTGTTTCTTCCTCAGCCATCTGTTTCCTGCGTTTCTCCCGCCTTTCTTCCAGCTCCTCATCCCTCAGAAATTCCAGGTGATTGACAATGGGAACTTTAACCACTGATAGCAGAGAAGTAAAGATTAGAAGTTGTTTAGGGTAAGAAGAGGTGTCCTGGGGAAGAAATCATGGGAGAGTTCGAGGGCACCATGAACTAGAGAAACAATGCTCTAGATGGACTTCCCAGCCCGGAAGGCTTACTACTTCCTTGATAACCAAATAATCAAGCTGCCACACACCTGAAACACAGTCGTGCATGCTCTCAGCATCAAGAACCTTGCATTCCTCTGTCCAGCGGGTCAAGGCTGTAGGGATGCTGGACAGGGTTCCTATAGGGGAACAAAAGTAAGATTCTTGGCCCTATCAAGTGTCAACTGAACCAAAAAAATCACAGATTTTCTTAGTAGGACACAAAGTCTATCATGAGGTTTGGCACATAAAAGGTTCACAGAGACAGTAAAGTTTTTGTTGCCCTTGGCTAAATCATTTAGTGGTTTCTCCCCGATGGCATGTGGTTTCTCCAGGATAGACACTCTTCTATATTTCTTCAGTAAGGAAAATGAATGACATACTCTACATTCTCCATTTACCACACAAACTTGCCTGCTTGACTGGTAGCTGTGCTCTGGTCATGAAAAAAGTCATCTAGCAGTTCGTCATCAGACCGGGCAATGATGTGGACGTCATCGTTGCCTACCAGGAGGCGGGCTCGGCCTCGGCTTTGTAAGGGAAGGCTGCTGCTTAGCTGAAGGATGTCAGCAGCAGCAGAGGGACCAAGCAACCTGTAGGGGGATGGTAATGTACCCAAGGTCATTATCAACCTGTTACTGAGAGTTTTTATTGTTTCTCTACTAAATTCAGAACACAATTATTAATCCTGTTTAACTCTTTTTTCCTATCAGACCAATTACAGAACTTTATTTGTAATGAGAATGCACATTGTTCTGTAACTTTGATATGGGCAGTACCAGTGCCAAGAACAATGCCTCTGTGGTTTGTACAATGACCTTTACAATACTTACATTTTTTTTTTAACTTTGAAAACTTTCTCCTACTAAACTGAGAGGCAGGAATGTTGTCCTTACTACATTCAAAATGTCAAATGCTGGACATGTGAGATGCTTATGAGTCAAATGTATAGGATTTTCAAGTAGAACAGGACACACACACACACACACATATGTATTTTACCAAAGTCTGTACAAATACTGGACCAAAAAATGGGACACACAAGTTATTGAGGAAATAGTCCCTCTTTGGACTATTTCCTCAACAGTCAAGACAATGCTGAAACTTAGTAAAGATTCTTATAAGACCACCAGTGGGTCTAATACATAGTTATAATTTACCTCTGGAGTATAAGAGGAGGGTTGGGCTGACGATTCCCAGGGTAATGAACATGGATGGTGTGGCCTGTATTAGCTGTCAGTTGCCTAAGAGTCCTCTGACTGCGTCCGATGCCCTGAGTGAGACGAGTTGTGGAGGAGCCACTGCCCAGTGTCAGAGAACTGTGATCTGCATGGCGTACCATCAATGGGTGGGTTGTAGGGATATTTCCTGGGGATGGGGGGATGTCTGCTGCAAGGATAATATGCAAAAAGGGGTGTCAAAAAAATTTCTTCCATGGCTGTTCAAATAGAACCATATCTCCTAGGCCTTACTTCCTCACACAGAAACCTGAGCCTTGTCCTTTCTCCTTCATTCCCATAAATAATCTATAACCACTGATACTACCATACAGTCTATGCCATCATCGCTCATCTAGATACGGCAATGGCCTCGTAAATAGTATTTTCTTCCTAATCTATTCTCTATACCACATCCACAATACCACCTCTACGGTCCCTCACACATGCTGCTCCTCCATTTTGAAGACCCTTCTTCCTTCCTGTATCTGATTTTTTCTTGGCCTAACATGTCACTTAACCTGTGATACCTGATTTTAACAGACTGAGATAACCTTTTATTTTGTGCTTTCTTCCCACATTATGATGTAATACATGGCAATATAATATTGCTACCCAATCATATACTCTTAAAGAAGGACAACAGCTTTCTCTGCTATTGCTTTATCCCCAGTATGCACACCTCAAATATCTGTCCAGTTTGCTGAACAGACAGAAGTTGAACGGTAAGGAAGATGAATGAAAATCATAAAAATGAAGAAAATCATGGAAGATTACCTTGAAAATTAGATAATCCAACCCATTTTTTGTAACATTTTTCATTTACAGGTGATAAACTGAGGCTCAAAGAGGTAAGAGATTACTTGGCCAAGACAATATACAAGAATAGTGTTTTCTGCTGTTATATTCTGATCTGAGGTCAAGACCTGTCCTATCAAGACGGCTTGAGTGTAGGAACTTAATTCTAAATGACACTTAATGTGAATTTTGATGCTGAGGGGAGGGAAGAGATTCAGTATCCCATAAAAAGATGTATGTTTGATGAAAAATAAAAAGGTTAAAATCCACTCCCCATTGCCAAGATCAAAGGTGTCCATCCAAACCCTCAAGATCCAGTGCTACAGATAATAAGGGCTGATTGCCCTATAACTGTAGCGTGTACGTGGGTGCCCGATGCAATCAGCCTTGGTCTCACAAGCAACATGATCAAGTTATCCAGGCTCTTAAAAGGCTGCCTGTATACAAAAGCAGCCTTTTTCTTGCTAGTCCTTCTTTGAAGGATATGCTATTGAAAGATGCATTGAGATATCCCTTGCCCCTGGAAGGCAGCACAGGAGAAGTTCAGTCTGTATCAGATTGGTAGTTGCTTTGGTTCACTGCTTGGAATACCCTAGAGAAGGGTATTAAGAATCAAGAGGTAAAACCCAGCTGAGCCCCTGTATCTTACTAGCACTGGAGAACATGTTGTCAAACTCAATGATGAGATCATCCTCCCGGTCAAAGCGCTCAAATCGGACCAAGGGAGAAGCGTTCATATCAGGGTAATCCTCATCCAATTCCATCTCAGAGCCATCGTCGTCATCATCTTCATCTCCCTCTTCACCTTCATCATCCTCCTTAAGGGAAAATAGGAGATGGAGAATTGCGGGAGGTAAGGGTTTTCTGAAGTCTGACGTCACGTGCACATGAGGGAGGTTGGCGCTGAGGCTAGCTAGCGACCCAGACTGTTGTTTTCCTGCAGTTCTGCGGTTCCCACAGAAGAGGGGTTATCTCAACCAACCCAAACATAGTCCCCCCTCACCTGATCATCTTCCTCATCTTCCTCCTCCTCCTCCTCTTCATCCTGACTATCATCCTCATCCTCGTTACTGCCACTGCTGTCCTCTTCCTGAGTGTGCTCCTCCTCATCCTCAGGGTCCAGGATATTCATGGAATCTAAAACAAAGGGAGCACATTGGAGGACTATACTGAGTAGCTAGAAAACAGGCTACTTAGCAGACTAGCAGACTGAGTGGGAAGGCAATTGGGTATCTGACTCTAGGAGAGGAAGAATCACATCTTAGGTGATGTACAGACTTAGCAAGCCAGCTTGTATTTCCTGAGAATGTTAATCTGCATCAACACGCTGAGCAGGGTGGCTGAATGTGGAGGCTGGCTACAGGGTGGCGCTCAAGGAGCTCATTCTCTAGGACTTGGCCAAGTCTGCTGGTGCCCCCTTGCCTTTGCAGCCCTACTTTGCTACTGACTGCATTCTATTGGTAAGAGGGAATCTGGAACGATGATAGCAGGTGGGTGAGAAGAAAGCGAACCAAGTAAGAATTGACAAACTTTGGGTAAGCAGTAGTAACATATTTGAAAAACTGGCTGAGCATAAAGTGGATGGTGTATGTCAGCGCATGCAGACAGATGCTTCCTTATTCTGCACATGTGGGCAGCTGCCTCCAGGAAACCCTAGTGTACTGTCTGTCAGACGTGCAGGGCAAGAAGGGAGGCCTTTCTGGCCTCGGCACTCTCACCTTCTCGGTTGGCCTGTAAGGTGGAAGCTTGGCTGAGGTTGGAAGGAGCTTCATCCATCAGCACGTCCTCTTGTGATTCATCCTCTCCACTTCTGCTCACTGAAGGTTACAGAGCAGAGCCTTCACTGAACAACAGAGGACTTCCCTTTCCAGATTGGGTGCATCTAAGTAGCTATGTACACCTAGCAGTTATCCACTTTTTTGGATGAAGGATAAGATCTGGATTCTTCACTGCCAACTAGCTAGGTGAACTTGGCCAGTCACTTTACCTGTCTGAGTCTCAGTTTGCTCATCAGTAAAATGGGATCATCCCATCTGTCTTGCAATTCCCACTAATTGTGAAACCACAGAGGATAATGGATGTGAAAAAGCTTTGTAAAATTTAAGAATATGTCTACTTGTATTTATCCTTTGACTTTCTTGATCAATAAAGTAAAAACACATAAACCTTGAAGCCAAGTGACAGCAGGATACCTTTGTCACTTTCCCTTTGAAGCTTAAAAAGGGCCACCCTTAGTTACTCTTTTGTTCATGTTTGAGATCCAGAGGCAGAGAAAGCCCTGGTACTTGACTGAAGAACTGAAAGGAAAGCACTTCCTCACCCTACAGCCTCCTCTAGTCTTCTATGAAAATAAACACTTTTGATGTGCTTGAGGTTATAATCTATACTTATGGTAACCCCTACCCCCCATAATACTTTAGACCTGCCACAGGCCTATAGATGGCTTGTAAATTTCTCATCTGTAAGATCATTAACATTAAGACAAGCAGCAAACTAGGCTGGCTATGAGCCCTTAGACAGAGCTGAGCAAGCAGATGATGAGAAAAAGGATCCTCCCAAGAGAGACTGAAGCAAAGGAAGAGGCAATGCTCAGTTCCCGGGCTCTCACCTATAATCGTACTGTTCCCAGATCCGCCATCCCTCTCAAGCAACTCATCTATCAGGTCCTCCAGCTCATTCTCAACCTGGAGAAAAATAGAACATACATATGGATGCACACAAGTCTATCATTATGCTAGCACCTAAGCCCTAAAAAAGCCAGTAAGGGAGCACACGTTTCTAGGGTAATGTGTGATGCAGGATGTTACATAAAAACCACACACTTCGTGCTAATAGCATAGAAACTACCATGTGCTGCCAATCCATATTCAGATTGTCCGTCATATGAGTCCATCCCAATTAGCTGATACCAGGCTGTCTTAGGTTGTCCAGGAATACATGTAGATCTTAGAGCAGGCAGCTAAGGACCACAGACCCAATTTTTTGCCCGCTGTTACCAGCTCCAGAAATTACAACGCTTTCTCTTTAGGGTCTTTAGAAGACTGCCATTTTAATGCCCCAATGAGAGCTGGTGCTATGGAATGAGGTGGTGCTAGGGATAAGGTGGTGTTAAGGAGATTCCATTAATGACGAGAGCTGAGTACATCAAAGACCCTGGGCCTAAAGGCCTCAGGCCAGCTTTCTACTTCAACATTTGACCTGTCCCTAATTTTCTGGTTGGGATCTACACCATTTCATAGTATATGGCACCTTGGCTCTGCCCCCATCCCTCCTTTGATAAAATTCAAATTCATTTGCTAAGCATCTACTGAATGTATCATCTGTGTTCCTCCGCAAAGCAGACAACATTGAGGCAAGGATCTAAAGTACTCACTCACCCACACCACCTGGGAGTTTGGTTCAGTGCCGCAACAGGGAATGCTGGATGATCTGCCTCCCTACCTGCATCTCTTGTGAACTGAGCACCTCAGGCTGCCCAGCAATCACCACTGAGTCGGTTTCAGCCTCCCCATCCATGATATCCCCATCTGCCACCTCTGTCTGAGTGACATCATGATCCTCCTCCTGCACTTCTGCTTCCCCAGGCTCGCCTGAAACAATCAACCAACCAGCAAAATAATCAAAGGGTGTCTATGTGTTGGGCACCATGAGGCAAGTGTGAAGACAATCCCTTCGTCGGGCAAGTTTACAAATTCTCAGAGAATAAACGAATGGGTGACAAAGGAAAAGACAAGGCTACGTGTGAGGATACCCAAATAAGGCTGAAATTTGAAGGAATTCTTTGTGGGGCAGATTCCCACGCCACTACGACAGATCTCTGGAAGGCCAGCAAGTTCCCAGGGAACACCAAGTAAGAACAGTTGTAGTCCGTGCCCCAAAAGCAACTACATACACCCGCCCATCTAGTCCTCCAGTCCATTGGCTCTGATTCCCTACCTGGGTCTTGCTGGTTGCTACTGGAGTCCTGAGAAACTCCTTGGGCATCCTGTTCAGACTTGCTCTTGCTAGAAGCACTCTTGCTGCCAAAAAGGCTACTAGGCTGGTTCACAATTCGGGAAAGTGTTTCTAAAGGCTTCAGAGCAGCATTGACTGTGTTGGCCATGTTGGGACTGAGACAAAGAAATATATAGGCGGTATAATAAGTATAAAAATACTGTATGTCTGTCCTTTATGTGCATGTAATGATCCTACAACAAAAGCTTCTATTAGACAAAGGGGCACAAGGTTGTAAACTAGTATCTGTTTACATAAAAAAGTAAAGATCTTTAGAGAGCCACCCCTAAAGCAACGGTTATATCAATACCATATTTGATGGGGTTGTGGTAACCCTGCAAGCAATTCTTGACTAGAAGTCACAATATATTCTAGATGATTACTTGCAAGTAGAAAACTACTTTTTACTCTTCTCTAGAACCGGGGATTGAACTCAGGCCCTTCATATTCTACTGAGCCATCTGCCTGGCCACAGAAAACCACTTCTGATGCACACACAGGCTGTGTAATAATGAACACCAAAGCCAAAATTGTTTTTTTTGGGGGGGCACTACTGAGGATTGTACACAGGGCCTTTGTGCATACCATGCAAGTGTTCTACTACTGACTTATACCCCCACAGGATAAAAGAGAGAACCAAAAAATCACTAATATTGCAACCTGTAATATAACTAATCCAGGCAAAGATTGCCTCTGCCAAAATATAACAGCCAAAATTATTCACTTGATTTTCACATCATCTCGTACCAATTTACCCATAATTATAAAGTAAAAATCTAATAGATATCATTCACTGTGAACAAATCTAACACCAACACTAAGACAGTGACACTTTGTGCCTCCTGATGCAATGTAAGAATATCATTTTCATATTTTCCCAAAAACAGTGAAAATGAATGTAACTATACAGAGGAATTATGTAAATGTGGAGTCAAGGATATTCTGTAAGACATCGGTCTTAAAAGACCTATGACAATGAAATGTTATTCTCACTGCATCATGGATTAACACTCTCCAAAGCATAATTAAAATAATTTAGGATTTATGAATATACATAACATAATTTGTTAATGGTAAATTTCTTGCATATAATAGTGGAATTCTAGGTATATAAAAAAAATATCTATTTTTTTTTTTTTTTTGGAAATGTCTATTCTTAAAAAAGATGTCCTGAAGGGGACCCATAGGCCAGAGATTTGGTCTCTTGGGGACAAAAACAAAAAAAACCCACCAAAACCAGATGATTGCAGTGATCCAAATAATTCAGTCAATGTATTTCAGAATAATCAGACTTTACCACTCAGGTTATCACACAGAAAAATGCCAACATATTAGAAGGAATGAGAAATCAGAAAGATGCGATTCAGAATCCCCAAAGTAATTAACTGCCTCCAGCAAAGATATCAACTGGTATTAAGATTATAAATTTAGTACATACTTGATAATGAACTACACATTTGCACAGTTCCAGATTCTAGCAAGAAAGAAGTACTGAAGTATAATTCTAATTCAGTGATCTTCACAGGAATATTGATAGCAGATTCAAAGACAGGTGTCACCATGATACAATATGAACTGTGTATAATGTAAGATATACAATATACATTCTAGATTGAAATGTTTATACTATCCCAATAAGCCTTCAGATCTAACTAGAATTTTACAGAAAATAACAGGGAATAAAGAAACAAGTCAAAATACATTGCCAGTAAGCAACTGGAACAAATTCTTAAGGTCAAACCTTTCATAGGACAAAAGGCCTGGTCATTCCAACAATGCAGAATCATAAACAACAGCAACAAAATCAAGAATAAAACAAGATCTGTGTTAGAAGACCCCCTCATACTATGCAAAACCATATACATAATATTTTAATAAAGAATACATCTTGGAATGCAAAGAAAAACATAGATATT